>NC_047027.1:22144831-22348663 GCF_902652985.1 Pecten maximus
AACCAATAACCAATTCCAGGGTTTATATATCCTGTACTTGTCCATTGGGCCTGGACATCCGAAGGTTGGCTCGCTAAGGGCTTCACGTATGATCATGATGGGGAAGCACTAACAATCTTCTACAGGGTATGTATCAACCGGATCATCCGCAATTTTTTTTGCGGGATACTGTAGCCGGACTTTTTTTTGCGAGTATTGACCCGATACCACTCCTTTTAAACATTATGTAATTAACACATACATACATTTGTGTGTAAGATGTTTATATTAATCTTCTCTGGGTATTTATATCTATTTTCGCGGTATATTTCACGATTTCGTGATATAGAAGAAATAAAACCCCCGAATATTATCAACTATGCAGTACAGAGAGACAGTGGCCATCGGCATTTATTTATAATTTATATCTATCTTATACATACATGATTGTTTTTCTTTCCTTTTATAACTCGGTAGTCCTCTTCCATGATGCATATCAAAAGGTAGCAGGTCAGTTTGCTTTGTTTAACGTCCTATTAACAGCTAGCGTCATTTAAGGACGTGGCAGATTTTTGAGGTGGAGGAAAGCCGGAGTACCCGGAGAAAAACCACCGGCCTACAGTCAGTACCTGGAAACTGCCCCACGTAGGTTTCGAACTCGCAACCCAGAGGTGGAGGGCTTGTGATAAAGTGTCGGGACACCTTAACCACTCGGCCACCGCGGCCCCAGTAGGTCATCAAGTGTTCTGAAAGGCATATACATTGTATTTGAAAAACGAATATTTTTAAACGTCTCCCGACAAGAAATGTGCTCATGTTTCTGTCTTCATGTGCACCTGGCTGCCTTTTTCATCCCTTCCTGTGGACGGTGAATGACCTAAAGAAGACGGATCTGATGCGATATTAAGTCACGTGACTTAACCCTGTAATTGGTACACTCATGACTACAAATGTACATGATCGTCATATTTAAACAAGAAATGTCTTTAAAAAAGATAAAAGGCATAGTTTTAATGGTGGTGGTTATAACGTAAATAAATCAACGAACTAATGCGTTTCAGCACGGACGACATAATTATATCAGTTTGAATCATTTTTGGTGATAATAAGACTGCATTTGAATCAGGAATATAATTTTATCAATGTAGTATATGAAAATATACATCCACTTATTCAGCTTGCATTCAATCTTAACTTTGTTTCGTTTTTAACTGCATACACATGTATATGAATTTTGCATTTACCGCTACATTGACCAATCACATACTTCATCTTGACCAATAACGCCACCTGTCGCGTCATATCCGGGACCAAAAGAATATTATACGGCTATGCCGAAAAAAATTTCCTTTCATATCAAATGATTGAACTATTTTCATAATGTGATAAAGACACCGTGTAAGATACTCTCTGTAGTAGATACCTGATGTCGCTATTTTACAGGACTTTTCCGGTAGTGGTATCGTCCACATGTTATCTGGCCTCGCTGCGTTCGTGGGGGCTAAGGCCCTAGGCCCAAGAATAGGGAGGTACGATGAAGTCACAGGGGAACCTCGGGCTATACAGGGACATTCCCTCGTGGTAAGTAATTTTGGAATATTTGCTGAAGATATTGTTATCTCGTAATTTATTGATAAAAACCAAAAATATATCTTCCAAAGGAAAGCATCAATAAATGAATATCCCACAGCCTGTTATCATTAGATGTGCAATTCTATATTAGCCTAGCATATATATTAGTCTGAGAACTAAAATCCCCTGTAGACTCGATACCGTTTTCCTGACTTTATGCAGTATAAAAGATAATGAATTTTTTTGAAATTAAAATTTTCGAAATCATTTGTCTGTTGATCATCCCAACCCAGATTTTGGTATATTTATCTTTTGTTGGTCGCCTCCAAGATATCATATTTTCAGATACATCTATGTTATAGAATTTTTCATCTTTTTTTTTTAAATATTGGAAAAAAAAAAAAAAAAATAGATACAGCAAACTCTGTCGTCAATGTTGGATACTACCAAGAAATATTTAAAGGAATGTTACTTTAAGTCATTAGGAATTCGTGGGCTGTAAAGTGCCACTCGGAATGTTTGACCCAAAGAATTTCATAAGTGTAACATTTGAATACATTTAGATTGGACATGGAAATCAACCGTCCGTATCATGTTTATTTTTGATAGAAAAAGAATGTTAAAAAAAATCAAATATTTTATAAAATCTATTACAAGAATGACGATAAACAATAATAGGTCATAAAGTCATATTCTGTGATTTTTAGAATTGTCGAAACTGTCTGTGTATAACCAATGACGACTCTAGACACGCCACATGGGTACATTACGATGTGTATAGAGTGACGTATCCGAGTGTTCTCTCCATATACCCAATCAGACCGGTCTATTGTCGGCATATATGCCTGTATATATTTCTAAATTGCAATGCTGGGAGGTGTGATTTCGTCGCGTATCTAATATACAGCACGGCCATAACAGGTACAACTGATTCCGGATAAAAAAGTTCACAATCATAAATAATAATAATAATAAAGAAAATCAAAAGCAGAAAAAAAATGGTAAGGTACCAAAAGTTGCACATACGATGGGTTCCTTTTTATCAAGAATAATTTTCATTTTTCATACCGTTCTATTGTCGACATTTGTGCCTGTGTATATTTCTAAATTACAATGCGAGATTCTATCGTCCATTTGTAACATAAGATAAACATTGTTCATTCTAACAGCTTGCTGCCCTTGGTGGGTTTATCCTGTTGTTCGGGTTCCTTGCCTTTAATGCGGCGGCCGCAGGTTCACTCTCCGGAGAGGGCCAGGGATATCTCGTGTCCAAGATTGTTGTCAATACCATGATGTCTGGTTCTTCCGGTGGTCTTGTTGCTATGGTGATAACATTCATCATTGGAGGTTCAAAATGGAATTTCAGCAACACGCTTAATGGATGTCTTTGTGCCATGGTGAGTGTTGATTATTTTTGCGCTGCAGTGCCATTATGTAGACGGATAAGAACTCGTAAAGGTGTTGTAATGATATGCAGGTCACACTTGGCTCTCATCAGGACGAGATGTTATTGAAAACTAATCAACTGTATTTATTCCCAGGCATTTGTATCAAAGTTTAAATGGAAAAGAATGAACTAGAATTAAAACTATAGATTTGAATGAGTAAATGCTGTTTAACACAGATTTCAGGTGTAATCATGTCAGTAGGTTTAGTTGGTAAGGGTCCCCCTTTCAAAACCAGTATAGCTAGTCCTTGCATATACGGTAAATCATTTATACTTCGCAAAGACTTTATTTCGCGATGTAACCTCAAAGTCATAGTCGTAAAATACGTGATTTCGCAAACCTTGATCAAGAAATGCCTTCAAATTCGAGAGTGATTTATGAAGTCATGGATTCGGAAGACTCATACATCGGTAACCGGTAGCTTGGCCGTCATCAAAAAGTCTTATTTTTGTACGAATAATCGTGAAAGATTTGAATTAGCGATAGACTCTTTGCATGTATTACCGCGAAAATATATAAAACGCGAAATAGAAATGATATACAGTAATAGAACGTATGACGAAATGTAAATTCGTTAAATTTATTTTGATCTTCACCTTTTTGATATCTATCTTCCTTCTGCATAATGCTTCCTTGGATACTGTGAAATATTTTATATTTTAATGGAGTCTTTGCCGTCGTAAATAAAACGTCTGATTTTCTCTACCAGCCTTGATATGTCTAACTCATTTTAAATGGTACTTTATACTACCTGTCGGAGATAAGCAACGGTCCGAAGGTTGTACAATGAACACCATTACACTCCGGTGACAGTATTGTGGAGATGTCATCGTAGTGAAAAGTCAGGATAAAGCGATATAAATGCTGACATAATTCAAAAAGGCATCGTTATCCTTGTATTTAGAGAGACGCATAATCAACTCATCTACATAAACTTCATTACATAGTCATCAAACGAAATTAATTTTACGAAGGTAAATTGATCCGTTTATTAACTTGCAAAACATCGACGCAAGTAACGCCGAGTCTGATAGGTTCACTATGCCGGTGTTCAATGTAACCTAGTCTTTGATTGGTTCGTTACAGTGCGCTATCTGCGGTTGTGTGGACAGTATTCCTTCATACATAGGTAAGACTCTCATGTTTTATCTTAAAAAGTCAAATGAAATGAAAAATATAAATAAATAAATAAACAAATAAACAAATAAAAAAAAAGTTATATAAATAAAAAAACAAAAACAAACAAAAAACTCATTAAATTCACAATTAAGATGGTAGTTAGTGCTACCAAATTGTATGATTTTATCTCTATATGTTTCATACGCCTTTACATTAAGAAGATACATTTTCGCATAATAGATATAAAGGAATCATGAGTAGAACAGATGCAAAGAAAATTTTGGTTATAAATATAATGGAAATCTTGGTTATGAATACAATGGAAATCTTGGTCATAAACACAATGGAAATCTTGGTTATAAAAACAATGGAAATCTTGGTTATAAATACAAAGGAAGTCTTGGTTATAAATACAATGGAAATCACAATGGGAATCTTGGTTATAAATACAAACGAAATCTTGGTTATAAATAAAACGAAATCTTGGTTATAAATAAAACGAAATCTTGGTTATAAATAAAACGAAATCTTGGTTATAAATAAAACGAAATCTTGGTTATAAATACAAACGAAATCTTGGTTATCAATACAATGGAAATCTTGGTTATCAATACAATGGAAATCTTGGTTATAAACACAATGGAAATCTTGGTTATCAATACAATGGAAATCTTGGTTATAAACACAATGGAAATCTTGGTTATCAATACAATGGAAATCTTGGTTATAAACACAATGGAAATCTTGGTTATCAATACAAAGGAAATCTTGGTTATGAATACAATGGAAATCACAATGGGAATCTTGGTTATAAATACAAATCATAAATACAATGGAAATCTTGGTTATAAATACAATGGAAATCTTGGTTATGATATTCGACGATTGCTGGGAATAATTTGATAGTTTTGCACGACTGCGAAGCGTAAGCAAAAATTCTTAATCCAAGGAAAATATAATCGTTCATTATAGTGCAAGATACTATATTGCTCAAAACGCTACTTTTTCTCTGGCAGTTGTAAGAAAGATATATAAATAATCAATTTAATGTTCCATTCACCCGGTTTCCAGGAGATCTAAAACGAATCCCAACATTTTAACCGTAATTCTAACTCAAGATTGATGAAACAAAGGAAAATACGGACAAAAGATACATTTTCATGGAGACGCTTTAAAAAAAACTAAGAGGATAAGACCAGGTGTTTCGGAATGATAAGCGTCTTCAATTATGATTATCGAAGATAAATGTCAGCTTTACGTTGTTCACATGAATGCGTTTGTCAGTTGATTGACATATATTTTGAACATAAAGTACATGTATAAGTTATATTTTATCAGCTGTGGTGATAGGAGCCCTAGGTGGAATGCAGTATATGTTCTTCTCCTGGTTCGTCCTCAACAAGTTCCGAGTCGACGACCCGCTGGACGCGGTGGCAGGTAAATCCATGTGGGAGGTAAAGCGGGTAAGCTAATCTTGGTGGAGGATGTAGGTTATTCAAGGTGAAAGATGTGTCAGGTAGGTTATTCAAGGTGGAGGATGTAGGTTATTTAATGTGAAAGATGTGTCAGGTAGGTTATTCAAGGTGGAGGATGTAGGTTATTTAATGTGAAAGATGTGTCAGGTAGGTTATTCAAGGTGAAAGATGTGTCAGGTAGGTTATTCAAGGTGGAGGATGTAGGTTATTCAAGGTGAAAGATGTGTCAGGTAGGTTATTCAAGGTGGAGGATGTAGGTTATTCAAGGTGAAAGATGTGTCAGGTAGGTTATTCAAGGTGGAGGATGTAGGTTATTCAAGGTGGAGGATGTAGGTTATTCAAGGTGGAGGATGTAGGTTATTCAAGGTGAAAGATGTGTCAGGTAGGTTATTCAAGGTGGAGGATGTAGGTTATTCAAGGTGAAGATGTGTCAGGTAGGTTATTCAAGGTGGAGGATGTAGGTTATTCAAGGTGAAAGATGTGTCAGGTAGGTTATTCAAGGTGGAGGATGTAGGTTATTCAAGGTGAAAGATGTGTCAGGTAGGTTATTCAAGGTGAAAGATGTGTCAGGTAGGTTATTCAAGGTGGAGGATGTAGGTTATTCAAGGTGAAAGATGTGTCAGGTAGGTTATTCAAGGTGGAGGATGTAGGTTATTCAAGGTGGAGGATGTAGGTTATTCAAGGTGGAGGATGTAGGTTATTCAAGGTGAAAGATGTGTCAGGTAGGTTATTCAAGGTGGAGGATGTAGGTTATTCAAGGTGAAAGATGTGTCAGGTAGGTTATTCAAGGTGGAGGATGTAGGTTATTCAAGGTGAAAGATGTGTCAGGTAGGTTATTCAAGGTGGAGGATGTAGGTTATTCAAGGTGAAAGATGTGTCAGGTAGGTTATTCAAGGTGAAAGATGTGTCAGGTAGGTTATTCAAGGTGGAGGATGTAGGTTATTCAAGGTGAAAGATGTGTCAGGTAGGTTATTCAAGGTGGAGGATGTAGGTTATTCAAGGTGGAGGATGTAGGTTATTCAAGGTGGAGGATGTAGGTTATTCAAGGTGAAAGATGTGTCAGGTAGGTTATTCAAGGTGGAGGATGTAGGTTATTCAAGGTGAAAGATGTGTCAGGTAGGTTATTCAAGGTGGAGGATGTAGGTTATTCAAGGTGGAGGATGTAGGTTATTTAATGTGAAAGATGTGTCAGGTAGGTTATTCAAGGTGGAGGATGTAGGTTATTCAAGGTGAAAGATGTGTCAGGTAGGTTATTCAAGGTGAAAGATGTGTCAGGTAGGTTATTCAAGGTGAAAGATGTGTCAGGTAAGTTAATCCAGGTGGAGGATGTAGGTTATTCAAGGTGAAAGATGTGTCAGGTAGGTTATTCAAGGTGGAGGATGTAGGTTATTCAAGGTGAAAGATGTGTCAGGTAGGTTATTCAAGGTGAAAGATGTGTCAGGTACATGTAGGTTATTCAAGGTGGAGGATGTAGGTTATTCAAGGTGGAGGATGTAGGTTATTCAAGGTGGAGGATGTAGGTTATCCAAGGTGAAAGATGTGTCAGGTAGGTTATTCAAGGTGGAGGATGTAGGTTATTCAAGGTGGAGGATGTAGGTTATTTAATGTGAAAGATGTGTCAGGTAGGTTATTCAAGGTGGAGGATGTAGGTTATTCAAGGTGAAAGATGTGTCAGGTAGGTTATTCAAGGTGGAGGATGTAGGTTATTCAAGGTGAAAGATGTGTCAGGTAGGTTATTCAAGGTGGAGGATGTAGGTTATTCAAGGTGAAAGATGTGTCAGGTAGGTTATTCAAGGTGGAGGATGTAGGTTATTCAAGGTGAAAGATGTGTCAGGTAGGTTATTCAAGGTGGAGGATGTAGGTTATTCAAGGTGAAAGATGTGTCAGGTAGGTTATTCAAGGTGAAAGATGTGTCAGGTAAGTTAATCTAGGTGGAGGATGTGTCAGGTACATGTAGGTTATTCAAGGTGGAGGATGTAGGTTATTTAATGTGAAAGATGTGTCAGGTAGGTTATTCAAGGTGGAGGATGTAGGTTATTCAAGGTGGAGGATGTAGGTTATTTAATGTGAAAGATGTGTCAGGTAGGTTATTCAAGGTGGAGGATGTAGGTTATTCAAGGTGAAAGATGTGTCAGGTAGGTTATTCAAGGTGGAGGATGTAGGTTATTCAAGGTGAAAGATGTGTCAGGTAGGTTATTCAAGGTGGAGGATGTAGGTTATTCAAGGTGAAAGATGTGTCAGGTAGGTTATTCAAGGTGGAGGATGTAGGTTATTCAAGGTGAAAGATGTGTCAGGTAGGTTATTCAAGGTGAAAGATGTGTCAGGTAGGTTATTCAAGGTGAAAGATGTGTCAGGTAAGTTATTCAAGGTGAAAGATGTGTCAGGTAGGTTATTCAAGGTGAAAGATGTGTCAGGTAGGTTATTCAAGGTGAAAGATGTGTCAGGTAGGTTATTCAAGGTGGAGGATGTAGGTTATTCAAGGTGAAAGATGTGTCAGGTAGGTTATTCAAGGTGGAGGATGTAGGTTATTCAAGGTGAAAGATGTGTCAGGTAGGTTATTCAAGGTGAAAGATGTGTCAGGTAAGTTAATCTAGGTGGAGGATGTGTCAGGTACATGTAGGTTATTCAAGGTGGAGGATGTAGGTTATTTAATGTGAAAGATGTGTCAGGTAGGTTATTCAAGGTGGAGGATGTAGGTTATTCAAGGTGAAAGATGTGTCAGGTAGGGTAATCCAGTGATAATGAGGCAGGTAGCTTAATCGCAATGAAACATTGGCAGGTAGGTTAAATTAGGTAGATCGTGAGCCAGGTAAGTGAAATAAGAGGAAAAGACGGGACAGAGAGGTCAAGCAAGGTGGAGATGTAGCGGGTAAGTGAATGTAGGTGAAAGATGATGGAGTAGGTAGGTTAATCAAGTTGGCTGATGTACATTATTATGTGGCATGTTGGCTAATCAAGGTGGTCGATGTGAAAGGTAAGTGAAGTAAGAGGAAATGTGTGACAGGTAAGTGAAGAAAGGGGAAATGTGTGACAGGTAAGTGAAGAAAGGGGAAATGTGTGACAGGTAAGTGAAGAAAGGGGAAATGTGTGACAGGTAAGTGAAGTAAGAGGAAATGTGTGACAGGTAAGTGAAGTAAGAGGAAATGTGTGACAGGTAAGTGAAGTAAGAGGAAATGTGTGTCAGGTAAGTGAAGTAAGGGGAAATGTGTGTCAGGTAAGTGAATTTTTGAACCAAGGTAACGCCCATCTCCTTTTTTGGATTTTAACAAGGTTACGCCCTCCCTATTTTCAGATATTACCAAGGTAACAACCCCCCCCCCCCCCCCCCCCCCCCCCCCCCTATTTTCGGGGTTTACCAAGGTTACGCCCTCCCTATTTTTGGATTTTGTCAAGGTAACCCCCTCCCCTTCCCCTATTTTCAGGGTTTACCAAGGTAACGCCCTCCCCATTTTCGTTTTTTTTTCACTGTGGTTTACATCAGAAACAATTTCCTTTTCAGTCCACATGGGTGGCGGCTTGCTTGGTGTCATTTCCGTGGCGTTTTTTCATGAGGAAGTCGGGATATTCTATAACTGGAACATGGAGTCTGTTTTGGTAATTGCTTTCATTTGAAGGAAACTTTGTTTCATTTCTCTATAGAAACATTATGATGTTGTTTTATGCTTACACTCTTCGTCCTTGACACATTTGAAGCTCCGCTTTCATACTTAAGATTTTGTCTTTTGTTAGATAACTTGTCACCATGCATCTATAGATCAATAGTTGATACAGATATTACCATTGAAAATTCCCTAAATGCAACATTTCCCCGGTATTATTACTTTAAAAAACCAGGCATTTTTAGAGGCTGAAAGATGGAGCTAAAACAGCAAAGGTACGCAGAAACAGCAGATTCAAATATCCTTCACAGATGAAAGTTCTTTACCAAAGAATATCTTGACCTTGTGGTTTCATGTAAACTCCACTTGAGTTAATATAGGAAATCCGATTTTTGACTATAATTTGATATTGGATGAGGCAGTTTCGTTTTTGTCGCTTTGAATATTAGTTTGTTGATATTAAAAAAAAAGAAACAAACAAAATATATAAACTACTTCAAATAAAAATGTGTTCATGCATAAGAAAAATTCAATTATCTGCATTGATATATCAGAACTAGAGGTGACAGTAAGGGCCCATTGGCCTCTTGTTTTATTATTCTCTAAAACTGTTATAAAAACAAAAGAACTCAAATTGGCAGATTACTCACGGTAGGACACTGAATTTACTGTCACAAAATTGACAGTTTATATAATAAACGGATCATTATTAGCTTCCAAATTACCTACATTGATAATGAACATGCTGGTTGGCTCGGATTGAAGCGCGCGAGGGGTCTTATTATGAGGCCAAACACGTGTAACACGTATACTGCAATAATATAGCGAAATCTGAAAATCAATTAACGGGACAAAATTATGTAATTATGTTACAATTACATGCATCTAGCATTTTGTATGAACACTAGTCAAAAACACATTTGCATGTTTATAGCTCTCTGAAAAATAGACATGTGTAAAATAAAAGGTTTCATTGTGTATGAAAAGAGAACTTTTTATTTCATTTTTACCAGTGAAATATCAAAAATTATTCATTCTATAAAAGAAATATTTTTCACTAGTGAAAAATATCACTTTTGCTGATTTGACCAATCAAATTAGTGATAAGAAAATACCAAGATAATTGACCAATCAGAAAGCCCGACATATATGTCAGCACTTGGACAGGGGAAACTACTTTTTTTAATGCAAACTACCGCTGTAGGCCTAGTTAGCATACGGGGTAGGTTTTTCGTTAATAAAAAATGTAATAAACAGAATATCTAACAGTGCCTTCAGTAATACCAAATATATTTCACTCGTGTGGCTAATATTTTGATATTTTTCACTCGTGCTGCGCACTCGTGAAAAATATCAAAATATTAGCCCCACTCGTGACATATATTTGGTAATACTGAAGACACTGTTAGATATCCTCTATGTATGTGCCCCACGTTTTACAGACACTTGGTGTATTTATGTCCTGTATTCGTAGCTGAAAGGGTGTCGACTTCTTATTTCCAAGACACCAACTACCCATTTACACACGTTATATTTTACAGACGCTTGCCTGGCAATGTGTGGGCATTCTGGCCGTAGTCGTTTGGACAGGAGGGACGTGTGGGATCATGTTCGGCACTCTGAAGGCGTTAAATATACTACGAGTTCCATTAGAGTACGAACTGAAAGGTAACCAAACCATGGCTTGGTTCATATTTATTTAAAGAGGCTTGCCCGCAGAGAGATCCGAAAAATTGGCTAATAGAAAAAGATCTTTTACACATGACAGATTGTTGGAATTGTTGAGTTTTTCATTTTATTTTCCTTATAAAACGCTGAAAAGTGACATTAAAACCTCATTTTTAAATATTATTTATTTAATCGCACCCGCAATAAGTCTAATTTGATTGACACATCAAAGAAACAAGCACGTGCACAGTGCCGCACAGTGATAACTTCAAAGGCAGCGGCGATTTACAAAGAAGATTTGCCGTTATATTCCATACATTTCCCTCTCAGGTTGAGTTTTAAGACGTCTTTTTCAATACAGATTCTGTAATTGTTTTCAAGAAATATAGTCGGAAAGCCTCTAATTTTGTCACATAGAAACGTGTACTGAAGTTTATTTAGTGATCGGAGATGTGCCGTTTACCGGTCCGTCTGCGGGTAAGCCTCTTTAAAGGACACATACACTGTACTTAAAGTCACCGTGACCTATATTATAACAATGTACGAAAATAGGATGGGTAATTGACTAAAGCCAATATTGACATGAAAGGGAATGTATCCTTTGAACTATCGAATTGATAATATCCAAAGGGGTCGTTTGCGATTTCTTTAAAATATGTTAAAATCAAGGTTTATAATATTATGTTTGAAGCTTCTACATTTCGAACACAAGAATAGGATGTTGCGTACATCTTATACAATTCCAAAAGTTCTTAAGTTATTGGAGTCAAACAATTACCACCCTCAATATATCTTGACTCCTTTTTTTTAATCTTTTTACATTTGTACTTTTTAACTCAACAAATAAAAAAATTAAATCTTTAAGACATTTTATCCTTCCATTCTTTAGCTGATAACGTAATTATCGGTATTATAAATGATCGTTTTAGGTGGCTGTTATTTATTGTTTTGTTAGTATTAAAAATACTTGTCTCTACCATGGTTGTCAATTTCTGGGTTTTGTGACATGCAATTTATATACTCTGTTGGCGGAGTAGCATCTTTAAGATGTAGAGAAAGCACCAATTCATAAAGCATGTCCTGCAACTATGGACGCTATAAGTGACATCATCACGTCAAACATCGCCAGCAATTTAATCCTAATTGATTATTCACACCCTCTGTTATTTGAATATCAACGTATTCTCTCTAATTATTTAATTAACAGAATTGAATATTTTGTCAATCTATTTTTTCTGTAAACCTCAAGGTCTTGACATACCCAAGCATGGTGTGAGTGCCTACCCAACGGAGGCCTATGGGGACGACTGGGGCGTGGAATCCAATGACAAGGTGTCTGTACATAACGAAGACGTAGGTAAGTAAATATGAGTCATTTAAGTAAATCTGAAGGAGAGACATCATCAAGTATGAAATATATGTTATTTGTTTATATCTTTTTTAGGTCCTTTTAGTCATTCAAACATATCTCAAGGAGAGGCATTACCATGTCATTTGCAAAAGTATGGAATAATAAAAAAAAATAGAATATTTATTTTTTGGACCACAGTTTTAAAGAGATTAAACTGTCAAAAATCACTATTTGAAAATATTGTCAGGCGTACTATATTTTGACTGCATCAGTATGCTAGTACTAGTTCAATTGACTAACGTGACTCTGTTCGGCTTTGTCCTTGTAGCTTTGTTTTAACATATCAACATTGGTTTAAAACCCATTGATATATATCAGTATAACAGTGTTCACGGTATGGACTCCAATATTGCTATATTTTACACTTATTTTACTACAGTGTATTTGTAAGAAATTTCGTCACGAAGTGAATTTAAAATCTACACTAATATGGTCGCTTAAAGCTGAATTAGATCCGTCTAACGTCTACAATATCTCTGTCGTGTTGCTAAATTGTTTCTCTATTTTTAGGACATGCCATAACTTGTTAACATGTATTTTCTGGTTCTCAGTCCAAACAGATACAAGAAATAGAAAGCTGAACGAGAGCAACATGACAATTTCGAACGGATCTTTTGAATCTAATGTCACAGCAACGACACATATCTGACGTCATTTCTCATGTATCGATTTGTCGTTAACCATGTGCTCACCCAGTGGAAATAAACATTAAATCTGTGCCTCTGTTGAATTTATGATTTTATATATAAAGATCGGCTTTATAAACAAAGTCTTTATAAAGATGAATTATGCAATGCACAAATAATGTGCTTGTGGATTCTTTTTAAATTAACACATGCTTACATCCTTCCTCTTTGGTGACTTTATACAATGAATGTGACGTCATATAGCTATGACGAAGTCTCAGATGAAATGATGGAAACCAACATCCAATCACAACTCGCCAATGTTCTAGTGACGTGTGTTCCTTTAAGAATTGAACTGTCACCATATGTTTGTATACAGTCGATATGATTACCACTCAGATGACAGATAAACAGAATATCACATTCGGACTAATTTTTCCTCATTTAAAACAAAATAGGCGTTCAAATGTGCCCCTTAATAAAACGTTGACAGCAGTGTGATTCCCAGAGCAGCCAATATATGTCCGGCACAACAATATAGTTCCTCGTGTACCATAACCGATGAACTCATAACACGGATAAAACAAATACAAAAAAGTGGATTATCTCTCTCGAGAGAGACTCGAGTGTTTCCATGAAAATAGTTATTCATGTTTCTTCAATTATTCTAAGTGAATGTCGTCAGTAGGTCGCAAAGAGCTTTTGTTTAAGACAGAGTCAAGCTCTAATCGGTAGATAGTTGTTATACCACTGATAACTACACTGCTGACAGGTTAGTTACGTAGTACTTATAAACGTATCCATGCTGTAGAATTCTAATTTATCTGAATGTATAATCCGATCACAAGACATCTGTTAAATAAAAACGTATTAACTATATATACAGCTGAATATATTTACGGCTATTGAACTCTTATTAAGAACACGACTGACATTCAGTCTATGACCGTGCATAACTATTAGATTGCGCAATACATTTCTTCACTAGAAATATGCATTAGTGAAACGTTTGGTTAGATACAGCGAGGTTATGAAGAGGGTTTATGTACATGATCATACTCATCAATGATGTATTGTATACAGGAGGATAATGTAATGGTTAGAATTGCGTAATGGTAGTGTTCTACTAATATTTTGGAATATCACTAATGGTAAACAGATATAATGAAGACAACAATGTTATGAAGGATCTACATAAGAATCTAAATATAAATGGGCGCGCATTAACCCTAAAACATGATAATTTTGATCGTTGTGGATAAACTGGATATTGTATGATATTGTATATAAAAACTATGATATTTACATTTTCTTGACTGAAAATGGATCCGCACGTGTTGAAAATTTGGACAGGGAAGTAACTCTAACATTGCGGGTTTCGGCTATTTTTAGATAGATACGTTGATTCGGTATGGCTGTTATACATTTGTTGTTGATTCACATAAGTTACTATAACTTGTTTCTTGATCCTTTTCTTTCCTACTATACAATGTGTTGTTATAATGTTAATGTTATATTATGAATGAAATAAACTTATATTAAAATATAGAAAAAGCATACATTCAGAATGTATGTCATGAAACTATATGGACTGTAAATGTGACAACAGCACGTCCATCAAAATGATACATTATATGCAGAAGACTAGTGCAATGCTATAGAATTTCGCCATGGTAGTGTTCCAGTAATATTTCGGAATATTACTAATGCTAGAAAGGGATCACATGCAGAAAAAAAGGTATGAAAGATATACAAATTGATCTAAATATATATTGACGGGCACCTTAACATGACAATTTGGATTGTTTTGGATGATGCACAATATTTTACTCTAGACTGAGCATCAGTAACATTGTGACTTAACAAAGAATATACCTAAATTTGTATGACGGTAGTCCTCGATTAAGTAGAATACGCTAAACCTTTCGAAGCTCCTGGTCCTAACCTTCCTGTAGTCTATGAAATGTTTCCATGCATATCTATGATATTTGTTTCGCATTTTCCATCGTTATGGTTTTGTTTAATGTTGTAATGTCTGTTGTACTTGTGTCGATTCTCTCGACTTTGATTTTGTTGGACATGAAATCAGGATAAATCATTTGTTGTCTATGCTCTAATTTTGATGCTTCCCTACCTCAAAAATACCAAAACTCATTGTGTGTAGATATTAGAAGGACCGCCGTCGGTGACATTTAATGTATGAATAATGAAAGGAGGGTAGTATGATAAGGTCTTAAAGTTTACTAATATACTAATATGTTTCTGATTCCCTGTGGACGGTTGAATATGTTTCGTACAAATGAACAGTGACAGATATATGAGTTAATCATAACAGTGAGCGTTTTAAAATAGTTCACTGTCTTGAATGAAGATGCTGTTTTAATTGTTCTTTTGTGTAAAAGAATCTGGTAAAATTTCATAAACATATAACCGACATGTACATGAACATTCACATAACTTTATAAATATGGAGGTAATAATGCTAGTTTTTGTTTTAATCTATGTTAGGTATGTAGAACATATTATATAATCAGTCTACATCCTTATTTGCACAATAATCAACAAATAAAGCGTGTAAGCGCGCATAAATAGATGGCTGTCTATTTACAGAAGTAATAACAAAGGGATCGGACAATGTTTCGAATATGATCATTTATATTCCAAGTGCAAATATGAGAGCTGCTTACAACAAATAATGAAATCGTCATTAATTGAGATAAAATAAAACCCACATAGATTTTTATTTTTTATTTATTATATAACATTATCATGGTAATATTGGGATGGTCTATACACTAGTATTGGTAGCTCGGGGCCGCGGTAGTCGAGTGGTCAATGTGTCCCGACACTTTACCGCTAGCCTTCCAGCTCTGGGTTGCGAGTTCGAGACCTACGTGGGCAATTGCCAGGTACTGACCGTAGGCCGGTGGTTTTTCTCCGGGTACTCCGGCTTTCCTCCACCTCCAAAACATGTCCTTAATTTAAATGACCCTGGCTGTTAATAGGACGTTAAACAAAAACAAACCAAATGTTAGCTCGTTTTCTAGTTATTCCCTTTCTGAAATAGGCCATTACATATGTATACACAATTTATCTAAGGTGTAATGTCGTATTTGATAATACCGTTGCTAATTGTTAAATACTGTAATGAGCAAACTCGCTTGAGATCAGCCAAGAAAGATAAGACCAACAATATCAGAGGCACGATCAAACACTTATCACATGCCAATCACTACTAACAACCACGTGATTAAAATTGATAGTTTTAGGAAGAATGATTGAAATCAGATGTATGCCGAGGACAGGATCTCGATAAAAATTATCTTTGTGTTAATTTAAGCTTTATATAACCAAAGTCAATAACCGAAATGAAACAACATACGCAATAAATGAAAGGCTTTATGTAAGGTTGATCAGCCATGCATATTCATAATCACGAACATCAACATATATAAATACTTCGCTGCTGTGATAGCATATGTAAACGAGAACAGCAGCAGTACACAGTTTGTGGTTAAAAGGTAAGTAGCATTGAGTGACATTTGAATTGTCTTTGTTTCATATGGTTATCTATACGGTAACCTGGAACACTAGTTCCAGCATTGCACATCATGAATATATAAGATATGGTTTTAAGCATAGGAGATTTAAAGAATACTATGAAATCATTACTAGAGGTAAATACATCTGATTGGCTAAAAGAGATTTCTATCATTGTAATATATATGTATCTATGTCGAATGGAGATATCCGGACTACTTCTATTATCATTCTAATTACGTTTATTTGAAAAAAAAAGTCTTTATCATAATCAAAATTAAATGAGATAATCTGAATTTAATGCGATAGCGAATATATTCTGAAATTGATTATATTTCTATTTGTTACTTAAACTGGAGAAATGAATTATTATATGAGGTGGTACATTATATACTTAGTTTGTAAAGGGATAGTCCGGCAATATCGGAGTTCATAATACGTTTTTTTAGTTATTCTCTTTGAAAATCCTACGTCTCTTTGTCTCATATGAACGCAATATACGAAATTGTACTGAATCATTATTGTTATATTTAGAACATCAAAAGCAAGGCGAGGTTCATTGTAGAAGCGCTGTACAGATCTAACCAGAATGAATGTATCACAACAGATTTGTGACAGCCAAATGCACAATTAACATATATGGCGACATTCAAACTGTCATTAGATATTATCAGTCCCTTTCATGCATATTCGAAATTTCATGCAAATTAAAACTGTGGTATACATATATAATCAAATATTGATTTTCCGGTATGAATATAATTACGAAAATATGATTTACTGATCCACTTCCGTGTATCTGCTGCAAATACCTTGCGGCTGTTGTATAACCGACCAGTGATATACAGGCGGACTCATTATCCACCAATTTTACTTTTCCGAAGTGATGCTTACATTACTTTGAAAAATCATCAGAAAGGTAAAATATAGTTAAGTAATATTGAATCCTGTCCGGAATATCACTCAAAACAATAAAGACTGTATACGAGTTCAGATTTATACAAGAGATAAGTTTTTATTTCATCGTGCTTTTTTGCCTGTTCAGATCATTACCAACGTAGTTATTTTACTTCCCAGTTCGTATGGTTCTTACTGGTGCAGTATTTAAATAACCTTTTACGGAAATTGATTCCCTGCCAACACGATCCAATTTGTCTTACTGCCACGAAACATGAAACATCCTTTCTTATCCATACACAGTATCAAGCCATATATGCAATCCAGCCTTCAACCCAGACATATTATTACCAAGCCTTCAACCAAGACATCATATAACCAAGCCATCAAACCAGATATCGCTCTTCCTAGTTTTCAATCCAGATATATCACAACCATACCACCAGTTCAGATATCTGTATACCCAACCATCCAACCAGAACTATCAATTAAGATATATCACAACCATGCCACCAGTTCAGAAATCTGTATACCCAACCATCCAACCAGAACTATCAATTCAGATATATCACAACCATGCCACCAGTTCAGATATCTGTATACCCAACCATCCAACCAGAACTATCAATCCAGACATATCACAACCATGCCACCACTTCAGAAAAACATGTGTGTATACCTAACCATCAATCCAGAGTTTTGTCTGCCTTACCACTAATCAAAGTATCTGTCTTCTCAGCCATAACTCCAGATATCTCATTACCAAGCAACAATATATAGAGGTTACATAACAAGTGTCTGTTGGATATGGAATTCATTTAACACAAGTTAGTTCGCAAGTTACAAAGGCACGAGATTCAGCGAGTGTCTTTGGTAACTTTTGAATACTTACGAGTGTGAAATAATTTCTATATAAAAAATCACGAGTCGTTTTACCTGTTTTTATCACAATGATATCAGCTGGAATAAAAGGGAAACGTGGTCAATTCTTATTTCGCGTATGCATATAAAGTGCACAGGTGACATACGGGACCGATGATGTGACGTCATTCGATTATTGATGACGTCAATAACAATTGCAGCTCGGGTCAAAATTCGAATTCTTGACCAAGGAAAGGACGGAAGGTCATATTCCATTAGTGGAATATAACATATACCCAACAGTTGACACATTTGTACAATGGCTTGAGAGTGGAATAACAGAGCGTATTGTGGGAGAAAACTATTTCATTACCAAAACATTTCATTACCAGCCATCAATCCAATTACCACTCTACCCTGCCATCAATCCAGAAAACTTTCTTCTATCCAGCTCCGATCTAAGTTTCTCTCTACCCAGTTATTAATCCAGATATTTATCTGCCAAGTTATTAATCAAGATATCTCTTTACCCAGTAATTAATCCAGATATAACTCTACTAAGTAATCCATCTAGATATCTCTCTACCTAGTTATCAATCCAGATATCTCTCTACTAAGTAATCCATCCAGATATCTCTCTACACAGCTATCAATCCAGATATCTCTCTACACAGCTATCAATCCAGATATCTCTCTACCAAGTTATTAATTGAGATATCTTTTTACTCAGTTATCAATCCAGATATCTCTCTACTAAGTAATCCATCCAGATATCTCTCTACACAGCTATCAATCCAGATATCTCTCTACCAAGTTATTTATTGAGATATCGTTTTACTCAGTTATCCTTCCAGATATTTCTCTACACAGCTGTCAATCGAGATATCTCTCTCCACATCTATCAATCCAGATATCTCTCTTCACAGTTATCAATCCAGATATCTCTCTACTAAGTAATCCATCCAGATATCTCTCTACACAGCTATCAATCCAGATATCTCTCTACACAGCTATCAATCCAGATATCTCTCTACCAAGTTATTAATTGAGATATCGTTTTACTCAGTTATCCTTCCAGATATCTCTCTACAAAGCTGTCAATCAAGATATCTCTCTTCACATCTATCAATCCAGATATCTCTCTTCACATCTATCAATCCAGATATCTCTCTTCACAGTTATCAATCCAGATATCTCTCTACACAGCTATCAATCCAGATATCTCTCTTCACAGCTATCAATCCAGATATCTCTCTACCAAGTTATTAATTGAGATATCGTTTTACTCAGTTATCCTTCCAGATATCTCTCTACACAGCTGTCAATCAAGATATATTCTTCACATCTATCAATCCAGATATCTCTTCACATCTATTAATCCAGATATCTCTTCACTAAATTATCAATCTAGATATCTATCTACACAGCTCTCAATCCAGATATCTTTCTACACAGCTATCAATCCAGATATCACTCTACACATCTAGTAATCCAGATATCTCTATACACAGCTATCAATCCAGATATCTCTCTTCACAGGTGTCAATCCAGATATGTCTCTACACATATATTAATCCAGATATATCTCTATACAGCTGTTAATCCAGATATCTCTTCACTCAATTATCAATCTAGATATCTATCTACACAGCTCTCAATCCAGATATCTTTCTACACAGCTATCAATCCAGATATCACTCTACACATCTATTAATCCAGATATCTCTATACACAGCTATCAATCCAGATATCACTCTACACATCTATTAATCCATATATCTCTATACACAGGTGTCAATCCAGATATGTCTCTACACATATATTAATCCAGATATCACTCTCCACATCTATTAATCCAGATATCTCTATACACAGCTATTAATCCAGATATCTCTTCACATCTATCAATCCAGATATCTCTTTTCACAGTTGTCAATCCAGATATCTCTCTACACAGCTGTTAATCCAGATATCTCTTCACTCAATTATCAATCTAGATATCTTTCTACACAGCTATCAATCCAGATATCTTTCTACACATCTATCAATCCAGATATCTTTCTACACAGCTATCAATCCAGATATCTTTCTACACAGCTATCAATCCAGATATCACTTTAGTCAGTTATCAATCCAGATGTATCTGTATCTAGCCTTCAATCTGTATGTCTCTATTTCCTAAGATCAATCCAGATATATCTCTACACAGTTATCAATCCAGAAAATCTCTACCAAACCATCAATCTATATTTGTCTATACCCAGCTATCAGTAAAGATATTTCTCTACTCATCCTTCTATCTATATATCTCTATACCCTAAGATCAACCGGCTAGCTATCTTACTTCTACATATTTACTGTTTATATCTGGAAGAGGTAGAAATATCGCAATATATAATGTATAACTCCACAACAAAATGCATCCAAGCTTCAAACAAAGTTTTAATTCAAACAATTGGTTTCAGATAAAGCTGCTGTTGAAAAGTCAGTATCCCACAATGAATAGTGCTGGAGTCTATCTACTAGTGGTGCTATTTGGTGCCGGGTCATGGGTAACACTGAATGGTATATGGGTAGAGTTACCCCTTATGGTGCCCCATTTGCCTGAAGGATGGACGCTCCCGTCCTACCTGAACGTCATCATCCAGGTAGCCAATATCGGTCCGATTGGATTAGCTATACTATTCCATTTTGCCAAGGAAAAAGTAAGCGATAAAAGCGTGATATACATACTCGTGACTTCTGGAGGTGTAGCAGTTTTCCTTTTGATGTTTTTCTGGAAGACGACATCCATAATATCTGGGGCTTGTCACAGCACTGGATTGTTTACCCTTGTTTTCGTTCTAGCAACTGTCTGCTGCTCAACTTCCGTTGTATTTCTTCCTTTTATGGCACTCTTCAAGAAACATTATATAACAGCATTTTTCATTGGTCAAGGATTAAGCGGGTTGCTACCGAGTGTCGTGGCGATAGCACAAGGAGTGGGAAGTATGACATGTGAGAATATGACGTCATTATCTGACAATTTCACAGATTATGTACTTTTACCGATATACCACAAGCCAAGATTTGCAGTTGAACACTTTATGCTTTTCTTATTCTTAGTAATGTTCCTTTGCTTGATATCGTTTACACTCTTAAACACTCTTTCGATTTGTAAACATGAATACTCACCTGTAAATACTGATCAAAGTACAGCTTACATGAATGAAATCGACATAGAAATTGACAATCAAAACACCATGCTGAATCAGTGTAAACCGGAGGAGGAAATAAGAATGTCTCACATTTCATTGGCGGGATTTCTTCTCTTAAATCTTTTGATCAATGCTGTAGCCAATGGATGTCTTCCTCCGGTGCAGACTTATTCCTGTCTACCGTATGGTAACGACGTTTACCATTGGTCAGTGACACTGTCAAACATAGCCAATCCGGTGGCCTGTTTCATGTCGTTTATGTTTCCCGTTGTGCCCCAAAGAATCATATACAGTGTATCAGCCGGAGGATTTGCTACAGCCGCTTACATCATGTATACAGCATCATCAAGTCCCGTACCCGTCTTAAACGACCACAATGTTGGTTCCATTCTCGTGGTAAGTTAATTTTGGCAATAATGCAAACCAATTCCATGCAGTATTTATCAAAGTATTAATTTGAGTAAAAACCATGGACAGCAATGTAAATTCTCAAGACCAACCCATATCAGACCTGGAAATAAGGTTTAGGTAGAAGATTAAAGGTCACAAATCAAAGATGGCGATATTCATTTAATACATTTATCAACATTTGATATATTTTGTGAAAGTAGGAAAATTTAATTTTATGATACAATTTGTGTTTAAAAATTCTGCTACATGGCATTATTTTATGTGATTACAGGTTTTTGCCTGGATAGCAACCATGGCACTTCTGACTTTCGCTAAGGTGAGCATCGCAACGCTATTCCGCAACGAGGGGAAGGATTCGCTGAGGATGTATGGGATAGGGTCACAGGCGGGGTCAACACTGGGGGCAATCATCATGTATATACTCATCAACGTCATCGGGGAGTTTGAAAATGCCGTACCGTGTCCTACATAGAACTGTTTGTGCTTTTTGAACAGTCTGGCGTTAATGAAAATATTTGAATGTGCTCCTAGACAGAATTAGATTTGATTCAACCCGACAATAGCATAGTTTCGAATTATGTTTTCTCTGACAAAAATATCTGTTTATATTTTCTCTGATGATATTGATAACGTAATCTTCGTCAGGGTTTTCAGTGTGTGGTCGCAGTTTTACTTAAGTATGGCTTTTATGATTAAACATAAATTTACATTAATTTGTTTTACAAGAACATATTTTAAATTTTTTATGAGGTACTTGCTTGTGTAATTGAAATGTATATGTCAAAAATGTGAGGAAAGCTTTCCGAATCATTATCTATAGAAATATTAAGAATATATTCCTCTAATATGTTTCCATATCAGTATTCCATTGCGATAGTGGAGGCTATCACTAGCTCTCCACCTCTGGGTTGCGAGTTCGAAACCTACGTAGGGAAGTTGCCAGGTACTGACCGTAGGCCAGTATTTTTTTTCCTCCGTGTACTTCGGCTTCCTCCAACCCAAAAACTTTGCATGTCCTTAAATGATCCTGGCTGGTTAGATAAGACAATTAAATTCAATCCATTGTTACATGTAAATATATTTTTTGATAAATTAGTATGTTGTAAAGTGTTTGACATGTTGCTTGTCGGAAAATTTTGTTAAATAATTGAAACTGAAGAAAGAGGAGAGTGGGGTGGTTTTATTAATTAACAATATTGATTAAATATTCTATCATTTTCACTATGAGTTTGGTCAGTTTCATAATTTCAATTACCAACATATCACCAGTATTGTATCTGAGTTAACTTTCTATCAATCTGACATTCATTTTTCCGGATATCCGATTATCCGAACAGTCGATTATCATATCTCCTTTCCCTGTGGTTGAATCTTTAGACAAGACAGGTTACCCTTACTGCTCTGGATGGCATACGATTGGTCTCCAGTATATGTTGTTCAGTGTTCAGCCACCAACCACTACCAGGACATTCTGCCTCAAAATGACCCTGGCTGTTTACCCTGTCCATCGCCCCGATGGACAGGGTAAGTCCTAACTTAGTCTTTGCCAAAACATAATAAAACTTTCCTTTGATGAATGTTTTATTCTAGAAAGTTGGTAAAGTTACAGTACACTAACCCTTTTCAGCAGATCTAGATATTATATCACATATCATTATTGGTCATCATGTAGATCATCCTTTAGGACACTGAATATAGGATACCTGTAAATATATTACTACGAAGGTCAAGTTCAAGATCATTGAATTAGTATGAATACACATGTCTTGGTATTTATCAATATTGCCAGAACCAGTATCGGTGTCCTCTTAAAGTTTTAATTGTTTTGTATGATCACAAAACCGGATTGTCTCAGAATATCAGCACTCGTAAATCACATCAGATTTTTCATGTTCTTGTACGTTAAATGGTTGCCCCCTGGTTCGTTGGTTCAGTTACGGTACACTTGTCCTTGTCGGCATGAAGTACATCATGCAATTATTAGTCATCATGCAGATCATCTTGTAGAATATTGAATATATTATATATCCGCCTGAAGAAGCCTGAGAGGACAGAAAGGCCTTGCGGCAAAGTCTGCTTTTTTGTTGTTATTTTTTTTATATATATATATTACTGCGTATGTCAAGTTCAATGTCAGTAAAATGGTATTAATGCGCATGTCATTGTACTCATTTGTATTGTCAGAAACAGTGCGGGTGACTCATCAATATGTTTATATTATGTACAATCACAAATTGGAATTGCCTCGTGAATATCAACAATAATAAAACACCTCAAATGTTTCATAATACTTTTGTTCGAAATATTAACCCCATTTAATCAATTTAATGCACAACTACATAGTAAAAGATTCAAAACACATACATATATTTGTAAGGGACCAGATCCATTCAATGGTACAAGTCTAGTATTGAAAAATACGGGACAATTAATCTCCAGTATTTTAATTTTCATAATATCGTCTTACAGATAGAATTTATATCTACAAGTGTACCTTTTTACCAGTGTTTGTTATTCCTTAACTTCAAACGAATCCTTTCAAAAGACGTTTTATTGCTGGCTTAAGAATTCGTTCAACTTTGACTTAAATCAAGTTTCTTATCACCATCCTTCGTATAATTAAAAGTGGGTAAGTCTGCTACGAAAATTGTTTATTCTAGATCCGGAAAAAATGGAATAATTGGCAACAAAGACCAAGAAACAATGCTTGTATTATTTGTGAATGTCGAGAGGGAGAGACTTTTCTAAAAACAAGTATTGAAATAATTCTAGATGCAATTTTATTCCATTCTCATTCGAGAAAAAAGTTTCATTTTTTTGTTAATGTATAAACAATAAGGCAGTCCGATGTAAAAAAAAAACTGGATAATGAAGTATTAATTGTCATTGAATTTTATTAATATAAGACAGTATGTTTACATAAATCCTAAGTCCTAAGTATATGAAAGAACTCTTACTCTTCAGAGATGTATCGCTAACAGTAAAGCAAATCAGCCAAAACACTATTTGAGAAGGAATGGAAAAATGGAAAGCGCTGGTGACAATAATTGTAGATATTCAACAGGCGGAGAAGTTTTTCGTTTAAATTTTATTTCTTTTTTCATTTAATATATTTAATGTGATATCCAGCACACCTTAAAAACAGGTATATATAGTTGCTTACTACTACTGCTTACCTGGCGACTGTATTTATTTGTCCATCTCCATATACATGTACCTGTGTACAAAGAAGTCCATATTTTGATGTTAGATCTAATAAAGTCAGCCTCGTTTAAATAAAGATCAAGCTGAAGTGTTTTATTATGATTTTAAAAATATTGTCCTTAATTGTTTTATTGTCCTTAAAAATCTGTTGCAATATAAACATGGCTGTTAATACCTTGTTAGAATTTAGCAATCTCCTAGTCTGTCTCTGTGTCTCTCTTTGTCTCTCTCTGTATGTTTCTCTGTCTGTCTCCGTCTGTCTTTCTCTTTGTCTCTCTCTGTCTCTCTGTCTCTCTCTGTGTCTCTGTCTTTCTCTTTATCTCTCTCTCTATGTCGCTCTCTTTCTCTCTGTCTGTCTCTCTCTCTCTCTCTCTCTCTCTCTCTCTCTCTCTCTCTCTCTCTCTCTCTCTCTCTCACTCATCCCCACTGTCTTTCTATCACTCTCACTGTTTGTCTGTCTGTCTTGTTGACTGTTCAATTTAATCTATAAGTAGATCATATGTGTTATATAAAAATGCATATAACTTTTTTATTATGACATATATGGTATGTATATCAATAACGAATGTAAGATTTTAACGATACAAATATATACAACATATGTCAAATGTCAAGAATGAGTGCTGATGGCATGTCGAACCACCACTCACGTGTTTGCCACGTGATCGCAGGCTATTAATCCTGATTAAATGTAAACATAGTCACTATGGTCATTTCCTTGGCGATTTAAGGCTCCTTATATCATAAGTAATCCCGTATCTGTCAAACCAGTTCATATCCCCAACGGGGAAAGTTTGTACATGCTGTTTGTTTGAAGAACACGTGTATCCATTCATCCCAGCATGCTACACGCGTAATTCTAAATGTGGATGTCTTCTGGTTATTCAAACGCGTCATTCCTGTTTGAATACAACAGCAATGCTACAGGTCCAATAAGCTGAAGGAGACGATGTTTTAAATTGATCAATATGTACATTGTCTTTGAAGTTATCCCAGATCAACATTTCATTTAGGCAGATTTGCCCTTAAGACTACAACACTGTTTTAGCTGTACTAAGAATGGTGAAATAAACGACGGGATGTTTAAATTATATAAATCAACTGATAAACAATGTAATATATTTTGTCTTGTCTACAAGACATGGATTTTTCTTTTAAGACTAATTGTAGAAGCGTAAGTATAATGTTAAACATTTTTTTGAGTTTGAAATATTTGAAGTTAAGAAAAATACCAATTGAAACTTACTAGTCTTTGACATCTTGATAAAAAAAAATCAAGACTTACTTTGGCTACACTGTATGGACCAAATAATGATAACCCTATTTTTTCAAACAATTGATACTTTATTTTGAGAATACTGATGATATCATTTGGGTGACTTTAATCTAGTGTTGAACCAATTAAAAATTACATGTAACTATTCACTCTGTAATCATCCTAAAAAAATGAAGAGTTTTAAAACTTATCGAAGACTTTAATCTAACAGATTGTCTCCGCGTCCTACATTCAGCATTTTAAAGATATACATGGCGAAAAAAAAACATCAAAGAGGCAAGGCTAGATTTGTTTACTATCAGAAAGCTTATTAACCAACTTGAAAAATGTCACATACAGCCAGGTCATAAAACAGACCACACCCTCATTACAATCGGGTTAACATTTAATAATTTCAAACGAGGCAAGAGGATTTGGAAATTCAATTATGAATTATTACATGGCAAAGTATACATCCAAAAAATACACAGAACTATTGATACAGTTAAACAACAATATGCTTCACTCATATACAACAATAACGTTGAAAATACTTCAGAGGAACTTATTACTAACTGAAAATGATCAAATTTTTCTGGAAAGTAATCCGCAGTTCTATGTCATACTCTGTGTATCGTTAAAAACAAACAGACAAAAGAGAAAATGTTCTGATAAAAGAAATAGAGACTTTGGAATCTGATGAACAAAACAATCATAACGACATTGTTAATAAGAAATAGGAGAATATAACAAATACAAGCATTGAAAGGAAATCATATTAGGTCAAAAGTCATTCAGATAGAGGGAGGAGAAAAACCTACAAGATAGTTTTGCGGTTAAGAGGTTAGAAATTACATTATTAAGACAATTTATGAAATTGAGAAGGATAATGGAATATTTCTTACTGACCAAACAGAAATCAGTTTCTTGAAATTTACATCTTAATCATTCAAAATATGAAAAATAGCAAAACCTAGCTCAGATTGCATATCAGCAGATTTTATCATTTGTTTTTGGAAATATTCAAAGATGTTTCCTAAACGCTCATTTAATACTGGGTAAAGTAAAAAAAACACATCTCTCAATAACACAAAAACAAGTGTTCATTGCATGTTTAAGAAAATACACCACGTAAATATTGGAGAAAAATCACACTTCTTAATGGAACTTATAAACTGGCCTTAGCTTGTAGTGCAAACAGGTTTAAAAAGTTCTTAACACAATAATATCTGATATACAATGTCACAAGCAGAATGTCTAAGCATTCGATATTGAGGAGAGTGCACCAGGCTCTTTTTTACATTAAATAGAAGCTTCAGTCAAGATGACCGTTATCTACATATGTCTTCCTCATTGTTGCAGAAATTTGAGCAATTTTAGTAAATACTAATAATAATATGAAGGATCCAAGTAAAAAAATACATAAGTTTTCGCAGTTTGCTAATGACACCACCTTCATATTAACACGCCCAGAAAAATCTTTTAAAGAACCATTAGATAGACTAGAACGATATGCTCAGATTTGAGGACTTAAAGTTAATAGGTACAAAACCGCAGTTATCTGGATTTGGTCTAAAAGGTTTACAACCATCGATGGAAATTACAGTGGGGAAAATCATTGATAGCATTCCCAACCAATGGTCAAGAAGAGCATTAACACCAATAGGTAGGATATACTGTTATAAATACACATGCTGTTCCAAAATTAAACCATTTATTTATATCTCTACCGGATACTGACCTAAATTTGATACAAATGTTTAATACTAAGAGTTTGTATTTCATATGGCTATCAAATGTTGACAAAGTAAAAAGAAATACATTCTAAAAGATTATAGAGAAGGAGGATTAAAGATGTTGATTATTGAAAATTGCATTATTGGATTAAAAACAACATGGCTCCGGAGATTGCTGATAGTACATGCAAGTAAATGAATCAACGTGTTTGAGAGACAAAACTGCAATTTTAAATATATATAATTTGGGCCATGATTGTGTAAATAAGATTAGAATATTTTGGGAAAATGTTTTTATAGCTTGGATTAAGGTAACAAACAAAAATGAAATATCCTTTATGGCACAATTGTGTATTTCAAATAGATAATAGATCAGAGTTTTTGCAATGAATGGTATGAGAAAGGTAAAATATATGTCTGAAGAGGGTACTTTTTAAATTTTTAATAGATTAAGAACATATTCAGAATAAAATCAGGCCAAACAATACCAATGTAGAATGAAGAACATAATAATGCAATGAACAGGTCCATTAAATAGACAATTTATACCTTACCACATACAGATACTACTTATAAATAAAAAGGGGAGTCAAGATATGTATAACACATCAAATAACACAAATATCTCAAGAAACACAACAGAGATAAAATGAAAAAAAAATATATTGGTTTCAGTTCAAGATACAAAATATAAATATATAAATTCAAATTAATAAACACAACTCCGAATGACACTTGCAACATTTGTAGCTATCTGATAGAAACTATAGAACACATATTTTGGAACTGCGAGAAAGCTAAAACAATCTAGAGGAGCAATGAACTTTGGGTATTGGAAAAAACACAAATAAATCTAACACTAAATACCAAGAACATTCTCTTTACTATTACAGCTACTAACCAAAAACAAAAAATTCCAAACATTTTTTAAATAATATATTCAAAATTATAAATCCAGAAAAAAGTAAGACATACATACAGTATGAATCAATGAATTAAAAACATACAAAACAAAAATGTACAAAATACATTAAACAATTGCACAAAAACCAAACAAATTGTATTTTTTTTTTATTAAAACCTGGGAAAACTTCCAGCAATTACTTGCTCAATAACTTAACATTAAAAGGAATTACTACATACATGTATATGTATATACAATAAGGTTTTTTTACCATTTCATCATTAAATTTTGTGTTTCCGAACAAAGTTTGTTATCTGACCATGGATTCACTTTATTCTAGTCAGTTAGTTTGTATTTGTTTATCATACACTCTGTGACCTGATCTTATTTTTGTTTTTGTTTCTTAACAAAGTATATATAAAGATGATAACTATATATAGCACATGTATAGTTATACTTGTGTTATCTGGCCATGGATTTATTTTTTAATTCTAGTCAATTTCGATTTAAAAAAATAAATTTGCATTTGTTTAACCTATGTTGCCTTATCTTTATCTTGTTTCCTATCAACGTATATGTATAATTAATAGGTATATGTAGCACATGTATAGTTTTTTTTATATTTTTTTTTTTATTTTCAAAAGCATTTGATAACAAAAACATATACACTTACAAGTATACAATTCATTCCATTATTATTCCCTTCCTTCATCAAAATCATCATCTTTCTCATTTATCGTCTATGTATAGTTAGTTATACTTGTGTTATCTGGCCATGGACTTTGCATTTATTCGTTTTTATCCTATGTGCCTTGATCTTATTATTGTTTCCATACAATGTGTATAGATATAAGTAGCACATGTATATTTATACTTATGTTATCCGATCTGTATCTTGTTTCCTAAAAAAATATATGTTAAGTTAAAAGATATATGTAGCACATGTACAGTTGAACTTGTGTATTGGTTATGGATTGACTTAATTTATTTGTTTATTTCATCCTATGTGCCTTGATTTTATTTTTGCTTCCTAACAAAGTATTAAGGTTTTAATAAATATTTGAAGCACATGTATTTGTATACTTGTGTATCTGGACAAGGCCTTACTTAATTTCTAACCTTTATTTATTTTATTTGTTTATTCAATCTAATGTGTATGGATATTTTTTAAAAAAACTGTTTTTTTTTTCTATCTTTTTTTATTGATAGACTGGGTGAAAGGATGAGTACTGTTTATAGTTTGATCGGCTGACCCCAAGGCCCCGCTTTGGCATCCTTTCAATGTTTTCAATGTTTTTAAAAACTGGGTATTTTTAATCTTTTTTTTTATTGATAGATTGGGTGAAAGGATGAGTACTGTTTATATTTTGATGGCTGACCCCAAGGCCCCGCTTTGGCAGCCTTTCAATTGTTTTCATGTTCTGGGGGATTAAAATGTTTTAAAAAATGATGCTCGAAGTAAATTTTCGTGGAGCAAATTCTCGTATCAGCAATAACATGATCAAATAAAAAAATATATATTTTAGGAATAGGTAATTGTGTTCTCATTCTTATCATTTGCCTGTATTATAATGAATGATTACTGTACAGAAGAATGATTGACCAGAATATATCTTATATAAACAAGTGCCTGACTTGATTTGAGTTAGGTCAATAACTGTTGTTTTTTTCTTTCTTGTTTCTTCTTCTATTATTGCTGTTCTGTGTGTGTATTGAAATATCTGTTCCTTTATTCATAGCATGTCCCTGTGTATTGATCGTTTTTAGCAGCGGCTTGTTTATAGATTGCTTTTAACTGGCATGGAATGATGTTTGATGTTATTTATGATTGTCGATATTCGTGAAACAATCCCGATTTGTGATTTTACATAATATAATCATATTGAGGGGAACACTGTTTCTGATCAATGAAACAAATGGTTACAATGACATCATTACATTTAATACGTTTACTGATCTTGAACATGACCTGCGCTGTTATATATATATATATATGTAGGTATTCCACGTTCTAATGTTGTGTATATGGTTGTATAGGTGTGATTAGATTACATAATATCTTGTTAAAGTAAAGGCATATGATCTAGGGGAGATAATTTGGAACTCGAACAGTAAGAGTTTTTTCTTTTTATTGGAGCTCTCTTTGTAAGTTAACATGATTCTCCAGTATGACTATCGACAAACTACTTAGAACGTGAAGACGTGTTTTTGTGTCTATGATATTTATCATGTAAGCAAATCCCCAAACACAACCTCAACAACAGAGCACTAAAAGATGATTTGCATCATGACTAATGACTATATATGGTGTATTCCATGCCGACAAGGGCATGTGTACCGTAATATTGAACATGAAACGTCTTATGTAATTTACGATTAATCTGAGACAATCCCGATATGTGGTTATACACAAAAATACCGCATTGAGAGGACGGCAGCATTGTTACCGATACAAATAACTACAATGACATGCGCATTCATACCAGTTTCCTGAGCTTGAACTTGACCTACGCAGTAACATCTGTACAGGTATTCTATATCCAGTGTCTTAAAAGGTGATCTACATTGTACATGGTGACTCAAAATAATATACGACATTGTATATATCGACAAAGGCATGATTTCACAAACGTTCCATAATTTAAAATGTCTCATTAGAAAGAATTATTGGTTGAAAGGAAATATTGATATAGTAGATTTTTCTTGAATTTTGTATTCCTTCCAAAGACAGGTTTTAAGAGTTTGATTAGTATAAAACGAAATAAAAATTCTATTTTCACTAATAACCTTATATTTTCACTGCATAGTTTGATATGTTCACTGTTCATTGTATCAGTTTGATAAATGTCTATATTTAAGTGGCAAAAATGCAATACAAACTTTATCAAGTTAAGCTTCATAATCCTTTATGGGTTAATCTTTGTTTATTTTCTGTTAGATTTGCTCAATTATGTCAATGATTTGTAATTAAAATATGTCATAAACATCTAAAATATAATATAAGCGAACCCAGTGCGTGTCGATTTACCTTCTGGATGATAAACAGAAAAGCATGAATTTGTTTATCGAATGCCGAGAAGATTCACTACCAATTCATGGTGGTATTACACGTTTATCCTATCTAGTATTATCTCACGTTGTCTCTGTAAGTTGTTTATGATGTTGTGATTTTACCCAATCATTTCCTTTGCCGTCGTGGCAGCAACCAGTACATCTGGTCGACATTGGTTTTCTGAGGCGTTGCTTTGATCGCCATTCCGACATTCTTAAAAAAAACGGTTCGCGCATGCATACAAATTCTCCGCGGCGCTTTTACATATAGAGTGGCTTAGTAGTCTTTGTTTTCGGTCCTGGACCTTTTTGCTACTGTTGTTTAAAACAATAACACTTGTCGCCCATGTGACCTCATGATGGTTTTTCAAGGTTGTTTATTTGATTCCGGCATGATACACAACCAATACCTTGTTTTTGCGCCTCTTGGTTATTGATAATGAGTTGTACACAATATTTGACCACATTTTAACCCTGAAAACGTGAAATTAGGTAACGGTCACTCATTTGAACATTACCTAATGTCTACAGGTAGAATATCAGCCATCTTGGCTATCGTTGTTTAAATATATATATCATTATAGCAACCTTGAATTAAAGGTCATTTACAAGAGCAAATTTAGTTTCCCTTCCTCTCAGCATGCTACAAGTTTGGTCAGTTGTCTAGGTCTCCTGGTTTTCGAGAGATTTAGTTAATTGAAACACGTGGACCCTTGTGACCTTGAAAGCAGGTCGAGAAAATTCATTTGAACAAACTTTAGCCCTTATTCAATCAACTACTGGTTACATATCCCATTTTTTACTATAAAGAGGAACGAAAAGAGCTCTTCATCACAGCATATAACGTGCCCAAAGGATGACCTTGGTTTTCTTGATTATTTACAAGAAAGTATCTTATCAAAATATGTATGTCGGACAGACAAAAACACGATTTCAGGACGACGGATGCCACACCTAGCCAAAAGCATACATGCCATTCGGGCATCAAACGGCATCAGACACATGTATGAGGAAACGGTGTTTGAAATTGAGCAAAATATCTCCGGTGTTGACCAAGAAGTCTGTCTGAATTGCACTAAGACTGGTGAATAAGTCTTATTTGAACAAATTATCGGATGCAGAACTATAAATGTACCCGGATTTCGATTTGGTTCCCTTGCTGAGCTCAGTCAATACCGCACAGTTCATGGAAATATACATTGATTAATATCGTTGTACTTGTGGTTGATTTAATAACTTATCATTTGGTCATATCCAGTCCCTGTTAATTTACCCTATAAATAGCAGTGGGGCTTGATTCTAAGTCGCATTAAAATTGATATCAAATGTAGCAATCCTTCGAAAAACATGATGTTATTTTTCATTGTTGATATTCGTTGGGCAATCCCGTTTTGTGATGATACATGACATTAACACATCGAAGAGGACATAGGCACAGTTTCTGGTTATGTTAATATATACCAAGACATGAGAATTCATACAAATTTTCTGAACTTGAACTAGAAATTTGCATTTATATCTTAACAGTTATCCTATATACAGCGTCCTAAAAGATGGTCTGCATGATGACCAATAATGATATGCGATTTAACATATTGCGACAAGGATAAGTGTACTGTATCTCCAACGTTCCTTAGCTTAAAACATTTAACAGATATAGGCAAACACTCAGAAAAAAACATTACTGAGTTTATGACTCCGTGATATCCCGCCAGGGTCTTGAAGTAGTTGGTGACTACCTCAATGAGCAACATACGGGAGGTCCTTCACATGCAATCCAGAGAAGCACAAACCAAGGGTTGGGCAGCGTCGAACCATGCACCTCCGATCTTCATCTGGGGTTTCGTAACCAGCCCAAAAATCAACTGAGCTATCGCGGCTAAACACATTGAGGATACTCTCAAATTTTGTACTGCTGTCCGTTTGAAAATTTTAAGAGAAGGAAGTTCCCTAAGCTAAGGGTAGCTTATAAAATTGTTTAATACGTCGTGTAAGGCTTCGCCAATGGTAGTCTACGTCAATTGGGGTCATGCACTTTTCTCAGTCGAATGAAATTCCGGAGGAGTCAACGAAAGGAGTTCTGATAATCGAATGTCCGGATAATCGAATGTCCGGATAATTGAATGTCTGTTTCCTCAGATGTCTTTGCTGGTGGTATTGGAAAATATAAAACTGACAACAAAGAACAAAATGATGGAATATTTAATCAAAATCATAAGCGTTAGGAAAAATAGCATATCCCTCCTCTTTCTTCAGTTTAAAATTATTGGACAATTGTTTGCGACTAACAAAATATCAAACACTATACTGTACAACATTCCGAGTTATCAAAAATATATTTACATATCGCAATGGAATACTGATGTGGGAACATGTCAGATGAATATATTCTACATATTTCTATAGATAATGACACGAAGAGTTTTTTTTAGAATTCTTGACATATTTACCTAAACTACACTAGCAAGCACCTCATTAATATTTAACAATTTATGTGTTCTTGGAAGAACAATAAACAAATTTGAACAGACTTTATTTTGTGAAAGCATAGCTTTAAATAACCACATTTACATACAACTACGCACACACACATTGAAAAACCTTAACAGAGATTACGTAGTCAATATCATAAGAGAAAGTGTTAACAGACATTTGACAGAGAAAACATATTATGAAACTATGGTATTGTCGGGTTGAATTGAAACTAGTTCCCTTTAGTTGCATATTCAATGTTTCTTTAAAAGCACATAGTTCGAAAAAAAAAAAAAAAATTATGTAGGACACGGTACGGCATTTTCAAACTCTCCGATGACGTTGATGAGTATATACATGATGATTGCCCCCAGTGTTGACCCCGCCTGTGACCCGATCCCGTACATCCTCAGCGAATCCTTTCCCTCGTTGCGGAATAGCGTTGCGATGCTCACCTTAGCAAAAGTCAGAAGTGCCATTGTCGCTATCCAGGCAAAAACCTGTAATTACATGATAGAATTTCATATTGCAGATCTTTAATCACAATTCATATCAACAATAAAAAATCCTCCTGCATTCACAAAAAAAAAAAAAATGTTGATACATGTTTTTGGATTTTAGAATTTACAAGGTTGTTTTTTTTTGTACTAGACTAGATACTTTGGATAAGTACTGCATAAAATTGGTTTGCATTACTGCCAGAATTAACTTACCACGAGAATTGGACCAACATTGTTGTCGTTTAAGACGGGCACAGGACTTGATGATGCTGTATACATGATGTAAGCCGCTGTAGCAAATCCTCCGGCTGATACACTGTATATGATTCTTTGGGGCACAACCGGAAACATAAACGACATGAAACAGGCCATCGGATTGGCTATGTTTGACAGTGTCACTGACCAATGGTAAACGTCGTTACCATACGGTAGACAGGAATAAGTCTGCACCGGAGGAAGACATCCATTGGCTACAGCATTGATCAAAAGATTTAAGAGAAGAAATCCCGCCAATGAAATGTGGGTCATTCTTATTTCCTCCTCCGGTTTACACTGATTCAGCATGGTGTTTTGATTGTCAATTTCTATGTCGATTTCATTCATGTAAGCTGTACTTTGATCAGTATTTACAGGTGAGTATTCATGTTTACAAATCGAAAGTGTGTTTAAGAGTGTAAACGATATCAAGCAAAGGAACATTACTAAGAATAAGAAAAGCATAAAGTGTTCAACTGCAAATCTTGGCTTGTGGTATATCGGTAAAAGTACATAATCTGTGAAATTGTCAGATAATGACGTCATATTCTCACATGTCATACTTCCCACGCCTTGTGCTATCGCCACGACACTCGGTAGCAACCCGCTTAATCCTTGACCAATGAAAAATGCTGTTATATAATGTTTCTTGAAGAGTGCCATAAAAGGAAGAAATACAACGGAAGTTGAGCAGCAGACAGTTGCTAGAACGAAAACAAGGGTAAACAATCCAGTGCTGTGACAAGACCCAGAGATTATGGATGTCGTCTTCCAGAAAAACATCAAAAGGAAAACTGCTACACCTCCAGAAGTCACGAGTATGTATATCACGCTTTTATCGCTTACTTTTATCCTTGGCAAAATGAAATAGTATAGCTAATCCAATCGGACCGATATTGGCTACCTGGATGATGACGTTCAGGTAGGATGGGAGTGTCCAGCCTTCAGGCAAATGGGGCACCATAAGGGGTAATTCTACCCATATACCGTTCAGTGTTACCCATGACCCGGCACCAAATAGCACCACTAGTAGATAGACTCCAGCACTATCCATTATGGGACGTTGAATTTTCAGCAATGGATTGATCTGAAATCAATATTGTTTGAATTATCATTTCGTTTGGAGCTTCATTGCATTTTAGTGTGAAGTCTGGATTGGTGGCGGGGTAGACATAATTGGATTGGTTTGACATGGATGGGTGGTGTAGTAGTCAGATACCTCGGTTGGTGGCTTGGTAGTGAGATATCTGGATTGGTGGCTTGGAAGACGGATATACACATGTTTGGTTTGGTAGTGTGATATCTGGATTGGTAGTAATATTTGGATTGCCGGGTGGGTAGGGTCATACATGTATCTAGATTCGGTAACTGGGTAGGAAGATATATCTTGATGGGAAATGGTAGACAGATATCTTGATTTGTTGCTGGCGGGAGAGATATGACGTCTTGGTATAGGAATATTTGTATTAAAGGCTGGGTATAGAGACATATGAATTATATCGGCGGTAGGGGTGGGGGGTCATTTGGCATAGACCCTGACTGATCCCCAGGACCCCCCCCCCCCCCTTCCTGGAGTCGCTAGTGAGAATTGATGGGTGGAAAGAGATATATTTTGATATGGTAAGGTAAGCCGATATCTGAATTGGTGGTATGATAGTGAGATATGTGGATCGATGGCTGGAAAGAGAGATATCTCGAATGATAGATGGGTAGTGCCATATCTAGACTGGTGACTGAGCAGTGAGTTATCTCGATTTGGGGCATGGTAATGAGATATCTGGATTTGTGGCTGCGCGGAGGGATACGACGTTTAGGTAGTGAAATAACTGCATTGACTGCTGGGTATAAAATATCGAGTTTGATCGCTGGGAGTACTTCATACATGTCGATTGCTGGTTAGGTCGAGAAAAATCGGGATTAAAGGTGAGGTAGTCAGATATCTGAATTGGTGGCATAATAGTGATATATCTTGGCTGATGGCGGGGTGGTGATATATCTTGTCACTATACGAATGGAAAGGATTGTTTTGTGCGTATTTCAGTGGTTTTTAGACAAATTGGATCGTGATGGCGGGGTTTTATCTTTATAAATGGTGACAGGCTGAGTACAACACCAGATCATTACGAATGGGGTAGTGGAATGATTGTATCACCGATTGTCTGATCAAACAAATACACGTTGGCATACAAACTGATTTCTAGTATTACACTAATCTGAACTCGTATACAAACGAAATTATTCTGAGTGATATTCCGGAATGTTAAAAAAATTACTTGACTATTCTCTGACTTTCTATTGATTTTTCAAAGTATGGCCAACAACAAGATCCACTTGGTCAATTCGGACATACAAAACCGGTGAATAATTAGTCCGTCTGTATATCACTGGTCGGTTACGCAACAGCCGCAAGGTATTTGCAGCAGATACACGGAAGTAGATCAGGAAATGACATTGTTTTCTATTAAATTTATTCATTAAAGGAAATCACATAAAGCGAACTAATGATACTATACAGCAGGTTGGAAGACGCCATATTGGTTTATATTACGTTTGACTGGCACAGACCTGTTGTGGCATATTGAGGTAAAATTTGGTAAAATACTGGATCAACATTGCTCCGCGAATAAATGACAACTTGTCTTGCCATACGGAACATTTGTAAACCGCTCTGGCTAAGTCTATTTACAGCATCTACAATTTACATATCGTATGGTAAATAGAAGCGTGCGATTTCCATCAGAATATATATAATAATATACATAAAAACCGCATTATGAACTCCGAAGTTGTCCGCAATATCTTATAATCGTTAGCAAATAATAATTAATTTCCTCAAGGAGATAGATGTTTAACAAAATTTCATTTATCCATAAAACTGACGAATATAAATCTCATCAATTTCAAATTATGTTGAAGAGATATCTCGATTTTTTTCTTCGAAATCAATAGGTATTGATCATAGTAAAAGAAATATATTTTGCCGAATTATATTGTCAGATTTTTGACGTGCTATTTTGGAACCAACTATTAACTAGATTTAACAAGACAACGATATGTAACAATGCCGATTCAAATGTCACTCAAAGTTACTTACCTTCTATCACCAGCTGTGTACTGCTGCTGTTCTCGGTTACATACAATGTATGCTATCACAGCAGCCAAGTATTTATATATGTTGATGTTCGTGATTATGAATATGCTTGTTTAATGAACCCTACTTATCAAACACCTTTCCTTCTTACGTATGTCGTTTCATTTCGGTTATTGACTTTGGTTATATAAAGCTTTAAATCAACACTAATGATGGTCATTTTTATCGAAATCCACTCCCCGCATATACATTGTACATGTATCTTATTAGGGATTTCCATTTCGGATGGAAATCCCTATTGTTTTCGTTATGTTTTTTCTTCTTCTTATTATTATTACAAGCTAACTGGTAATAAGTATTTATATATTTTAAAAAACTACTGTATATATCACCTGTGTTCATTGAAGAATAAAACAATCTGTGTAATCGGGGAAAATAAAGTCTTTCTGCGATAAAGCACTCGACAAAGTCTGAGTGCATAGAATCCAACAAAAAAGTGATGTACATGATTTTTTTTGATTTTTTTTTCTATTTATAGTAACATTATCCTTGACCTTTGACTTTCAAGCCTGAAGCTACATGTAGTATTCTAAGCAAATACTTTCTTTAGTAGCAGTGATCTTGACCATCGGGCCCTTATAAGTTATCCTTGAAAGCAGGCACAAGGTAGAACTTGATAATTTTAACTTCTAATAAGCATAATCAGCTCAGCTGAATTCATAATATATTGTACTTCAACTGATTTTCAATTTATAGAAATAGTGACATTGACCATTGACCTGCAGACCTGAACGAGTAAATAAGTTATTGTGCAGCAACCAAACAAGATGCCCTATGCACCTGTATCAATGACCTGCTTCTCTGGACCTCTTGCCTATTTGAGAAAAAAGTGTTTCGATATTTTAGCATGTTTGACTTCTGTGACTGTGAATGTATGTCAAGGTCATTCATTTTAACAAAATTTGTATCACTTTACCACAGCATACTACAGGCCCCATATCAGGTCACTTGGCCTCTGGGTTATTGAGTAGAAGATTTTCAAATGTTTGCATGTTTGGCCCCTGTGCCCTATAATAAGTAATGCTCCAGAACAAGTTTGAAAACATTGTGATCTGACAAATCAGCAAATTCAAGATGTCTAACACCATCAGTATGGGAATTTTTAAAGAAACTCAAACATTCAACATAAAAGGAAGTGACAGAGCATGTCTATATTTATTATAGCCATGCAAAATATTGATGTATTGCAAAACAAAAAGGAATTCTGCAAAACAACCAATTCTCAAAATTCACCTAAATATGACCATATTTTACCCAAAGGAAACTGGGAAGATACAGAAATGAGAAGAAAATATTTAACAGAAAGAAATATAAAGAATCTTTTGGGGGACTTTAACTAAAGAGATATTATGAAAAAAAAATAATCAGAAATATACAAATAAGAAAGTGGGAACCTTACTATATAAAAGTTATATCTGATTGATATGAATAAGTCCCCTATCCCCACAATGGAAAGTAAAACAACCATAATTAAATCATGGAAACAGAAATGACTTTGTAAAGTTTTGAATCTTCTGTAACTTTAAAGACTTCTTGAACTTGATAAATTTGAGAAATGAAGTACATGACACTAAACAAAATAAACACTTCCAGATGCATATGTATCATCAGATGTATATTAATTATGAAGTGCAAAACAATGGGGAAAAATGAACTATAAACTGCTAGAATAGCTAGAACCCTATAAGACATATATAGGAAAGAAAATAAAGGGACACAACTCTTCAAGTTAGTGGAAATCCAGCCCTGAATTTAATATGTGATGATTGTCTTTTGAGAATGTGTTCCTAAACCAAAGTCAAGACAGCTTGTATGTGTCTAACTTCCGGTGTTTGGGCCAGAGGAAACTCTGGTTACTCATTCTCATCAAGGGTCTTTGACGTGTTAGAAGGTGAGATTGCCAGATCGAATAAGAAAATCTGATAAAAAAGTATTGCAGTGTTTTTGGATGGATCCACCAATGTTTAACAAAATTGTTTTCGTATTATTAAAGCAAACTTATATATTTTCTGTAATTATTTTCATTACAGATTTCAGAATTGAAGGAAATGCTTATATTTGAGTTGATCCAAGAGATATAACACAGTATTCTAAAAAAAAAAATAGGTGTATGAATCATAATTGTCACAGAAAAATGTCAACACGCAATATGATGTGGAGTACATTGGATGTTGAAAGCTTAATTCCTGCTCTGTAGTCAAGTTGTCAAGAATCATATCCTTTTACATACAATGTATATATATATATACATACACTTATTTGACTTTAATAGTTGAAGTGAGGATTTATAACAAAGAAAAAAAAATTCCACAGAGAATAGTGTGGAAATAAAGATGAACTAAATTAAAAAATGTAGACAATACAATCTGGTGATTTGTGTAAAATGATCTTAATTTTACATCTTCATAATGTGTTAAATTTACAGTCTGTCAGAAATGACAGAGAAAAACATTCCATACATACATATGCTTTCTCTCATATCTCGCCATGTTGGATAGAGTTTGCCCATGTAAGATAGCTATGTAAGATAAATCTATCTTACATAGCATTTCACGCGCGCGGATTAATCTGCGTTCAAGGGGGACAACTCTCACAACGTCGTCTGCTTGTGTTCACATCCGACAGTCCTTATCGTCGGTGTCGGTTTTGAAACGTTGGACTTAACTATAAAAATACATACATTCTTAGATAAATATATATCATATCAGCAGTAAATCAATAAGGCTACACGGTTAAACGATTAGACATTTCATCTGAGCGAACATATAACTCCGTTACTGTAACAAACAGTTAGACTACGCCTAACGTTACAGGCCTGTTGTAACAGTTACAGTACAATACAGACTTGCCTACAGTACCCGACAGATTTGTCATTTGTCATTAAAAACATGTAAACACACACAATCACCTGGCAATGACAGGAAGTAAAATAAAAGCCATACATACAAAAATATAAAAAAGAAAATGTCAAACGTCACAACCTATGAAATGGTTCCGTTTGCGTCAGCAGGGGGCCCTGGAATTTGTTTACTCTACGGTACTGTCAGTAACTGTTAGGCCTACTCAGTAACCCGTGTATTTGGAAGTTGGGAATTGGCTCTTAAATGAACGAACATTCGGTAAAAATGACACCCCTCGATGTTCATATAAAAAATATTTATTTCAATTGTAACTCAGAGTCTATATTTGTGTAGAGTAACCATGAAAACTAACTGCCATCCTAGCCTTTCAATATGATCATCGTTAGCCTATCGACTGACCTACCTTCGTCATTCCATCAAGACAACCGGTTAAACACATATAATCCTATGTCACAGAAAAGATCGAATACTCGTATAGAGTCACTGTTCGCTGGTTCACACACGAAGTTGCCAAAATCACAGTGAATTTAAAATTACCAGCCACGAAACATCGCCGCGTCATGGCGATCGAGATCGACATCACTCTCATTGAACTATGAATGGAATTCCAATGACAGTCGTGACGTCATGCAGTGACGTAGTATTTTATAAAAAAAATTTGACTTGACATTTAAAAGTACAGTGTGTTCTGTGAAATGATTAAATATGTCGAGGTGCAAATCAAATTATATGTGAAGTTGGGAAACTCATTTCAGCGTTGGCTTTCAGTATTGTTGATAGAACTTCTTTTTCTCGGATGTTGACAATTTGATCACGGCCACGTAAAAGTCGGTCAAGTTACGGTAATTTTTATCGGCGAATTGTTCATTCGTTCATCACTTAACCACAAAATGAATGAAATTTGTGTGCAAACACTGTTTGCTAAAAATAGGGTATGATCTTTCAGAATATCACAAGTATATTTAGTAAAAACGTCAAATAAAGAAATTAAAAAATTGAAGAAAATGGATGGCTGAGGGTCACTTTCGCCAGAAATTCGGTAATGATATGAGAGAAAAAGACTCTTTCATTATGTGTGTATGTAGGATAGGGATATTCCACCCTCGGGATCACAAAATGTGGTAAAACCCTCGGCAAGCCTCGGGTTTCACCACATTTTGTGACCCCTCGGGTGGAATGTCCCTATCCTACATATACACATATGAAAGAGTCTTATATTCTTCTGCTTTTACTGTTGTCATTCCCTGTTGTGTCCAGTATGTAACACCTCATCTTCAATAACCAAAGTTTTATTTCTAAAACCATATTTTCATGACTTAGACTTGATAGGCCAAATAGAATAAAAGCTTTGTTTCTACTAACCCATCATAACCTTAAAAAGATTTCCCCCAAACCAGTTTTTTTTTCCTAAATTGCAAATATTTGTTACCTTTGTGTAGTTGATTCCTGTTTAACTGTCAGTAATACAAATTTACAATGTATATGTAGATCAATTACACTTAAAATATAGATATCTCCAGGTTTTCCATCCATTGGTTATATATGTTGCTTAAACAGTTCAATGAACTGTTACATTGTTCTATTTAAGATTTTCCCGTGTTGAATTGTTTCACTATTTCAAATTTTCCTGTGCTGAATTGTTTTTGCGAGATTTAAAAAAAAAAATCCTACCCACCATTAACTGGGTACCCTCTTTTCCATTTACCTGTTCATAGAAACAAACAAGCTTTCCAATTAGTGTGTGTCTATTTTAAGTGTATCTAATGAAATTGTGTATTACATATAGGTAGACCATGGGTTCAAATTCATGGCAAGTCCCCGGAAGTGTAAATAGTAATGACAGCACACAGTACTGAGGTGATTTGTGCAACATGTCAGATTTTTTGCTGAAATTATTCGGGGAAAATTTTCTGTATTTATATCAATTGGGAAAGATTAAATTGACTATATTCTTAATGTAAATGGCAACAAAGGAAAAGACTAGGTGGCCAGTGCTGAAACAATCATAAGTTTCAAAGTTTTTTATAGTAAAAAGTTACACTATTATGTGGCGGATGAGGGGAATGAAATGCAAGGCTAAATCTGCCAAGGTTGAATACAAAATAATCAACCTTTGGTTAGAAAAGACGGTTAGATACAGAGGTTCGATAATGAACTGTAATGTGTCTTTTCTTTTCTTTTGCTGGGTGTCTTCAGCAATTTAGGTTCGCTTTAGTGAGTTAACCTTAAAGTTGGCATCAGATCCACAGTTCCACACTACCAAAAGGAGACAAACATGAACACTGCAGACTCCCAAAAACATGTATTAATAACCAGACATTTATTTTGACTCAGTGGTAGAGTGTCCGTATTAAGTTCGGTGGGTCCCGGGTTCGAACCCTAATCTGGCTGCTACATTTTCTCCTTCTCCTAGCCTGTAACAGTAATTTTCCTAAGGTCCCAACTTCAATCCATACTTAGTGGAGGCATTGAAATAAATTTAATTGATCTTGTAATACAAAATAACTTTTCCCAATAGAGCTATGTGTTATCAACACCAACCCCTGTGCTTAGTGCCTTAAGCAATGTCAGTCGGGGCACAGGGCCTCGTCACAATCTTTTCGTTTTGTAAACACTTGAAGCATTTTAATATATATCTTTGTTTACCCTATCAATCATGATTAGCCTGAGCCACACTTGATATGTCTCTTTAACATATAATAACTCATAACCTGCGGAAGCCAGATTATGAGTCATATGGTAAACACTAAATAGACAAGTGTTCAAAACGTGAATGTAGTTACGTGGCCCTGTGGTCGGGGTAGTTAAGGGTCAACTAAACAGCAAAACTACCCTGAAAATTAAATGTTTGGTGTGAATTATTACTATACACTTACACTATGATCATTTACAACATCACAGATCATACTATAAGATGATAACTTGTCACAAAAAAATCAACTCAAATTGTCTGTTTTCCTCAAAATGTTGTACTAAATACTCAAAATTGGTACAATTTGGCATGGAATAATTCCCATCTTTAATTTGCAGTTTTTCTCAGCCGTTCTACAATAAATTGTCCAAGCGATATCCATAGCACAATGTAGGAGCAATTGATTTGTTTACAAAACTGTCATAAATGTACATGTTGACCCGTAAATGTCGATGCTAGTACACTCGATGCCAAAATATGGCCGACTTCAGTTAGCATAATTTGAAGTGATAACAAATTTGTTTTGCGCCGCAGATATGCAAACCGATACAGCATATCATTTTACCTGGTCATAGCTTCATTGTGGACAAAATATACCGTAATCGGATGACTCAGATCATCAGAAATGCAATTTCTTTCTGTGCTGTCACTGTCGTCCTCTCATTCCGAAAACTCCATATGATGGCGGATGAATATAAACTGATATGCAAGTAAGAAAGTCATGCTTACAACATAAAACTGATATATGATATTATATTTTGTGAATGACATGAACAATTTCATTTAATTTATTACATAATTTCAGCATTTTATGATATGCTTCAAAATATATAATCATCAAATTAGTCCTATATTCTACGCGTTTGGTTACGTAGTTTTCGAGGTTTTCGCAGAAAACTTATTTCACAAAAATATCTCTAAATACAACGTTACAGAGGTAGACTACACTTGTGCTGCTTGACCTGTACGAGGCTGTTGATTTCACCGATCTTAAGTTTGATTTGAGACAGAGTCGATGTTTAGGTGAGTACTGACAGATACATTTTTGATGTTGACACATCGCATGTCGTATTTGTTTACCATGTTATTTCACTTTTTGTAAACATTTCAAATGGGTAATATGTATATTTACCACATGAGTATGCTAAAACTATTGACACATCACTTAAATATACGTTTTTTAAGTCTTTTAGTTCGTATAACGACACAAACAAAAAGTAAAGCAGCCCATAGGCAGTATACGTGGCACGCCTATAATAATCATCGAGGGAACTGAGTTTGGATTTACGATTTTATCATGGGTATCAACCGTAGACATCACAGACGTCGATACAATAGGTTTGGTCAAGCAGGAGGCAAACACACTGTCAATAAGAAAATAATCTACCAACACAAACATACATACGGTTCTAAATTAAATCACTTTGGTAAATATAATGTAAAAGTTCATCAAAACACTGGCAACAGAACTAGGCTCATTCGCTCCATTTTACACAAGTACAGCATTAGCAAAAAACGTGCAGAATGTGTACATCGGTTGCTGTTCCAAAAACATCCTACATCTTTTTTCAACATCAAGAGAGTGTCTTCAGACAAGCCATTTGCTTTTAAGATAAACAGAGTTACTTCAAATTCATATGATGGCTATAGACTAATGAATCTGCAGCTTTTACAGCAACACATAGATGCTATCACCATTCATGTTGCAAATTGTGATAAAGTGTGCAAGATAGTTGCAAATGACAAGAAAGTGTCCCCGGTGAAATTGACATCAGAAGTGAGAACACTTGGACTTGCCAGTGTCATTGAGGCCAAGTGTCAAGGATGCAATGAACGTTTCAGGTTGGATACAAGCCCCCAAATTCACAATGGTCAAACTTATCATCATGATGTAAACGTTAGAGCAGTCTGGGGAAGTATGGTAACTGGTGGCGGGGCAGCACACTTAAATGAATGTATGGCTACTCTAGAACAAGAAATAGGAGATCTGTGGTATTTATCCGTGAAAGATGATTTGTTGGCAGCTGGAGCTGAAGAGAGAAGACTAGCAATAGAGAAGGGAAATTATCACAATGGAATCCCATGCATTACAGTTATTTGTGATGGTGGCTGGAGCAAGCGCTCCCATAAACATTCTTATAATGCCTTGGGTGGGGTTGCAGTAATCATCGGTGCACAGACTGGGAAATTGCTGCATATAGGTGTCCGTAACAAACACTGTTACATTTGTTCACACTCTGAAGCCAACCACACTCAGCCCAGACCACATGAATGTTATAAGAATTGGTCAGAAAGTTCTCAAGCAATGGAATCAAGTATAATTGTAGAGGGTTTCCAACAGGCAGAAAAGACGCATGGCCTAAGATATACAACTGTGATAGCAGATGGTGACTCCTCTGTGTATGCCAAGATACAGGAACAAGTACCTATATGGGGAAAAGATGTGAAAAAGCTGGAGTGTGCTAACCATGTTTGCAAATGTTTAAGGAGCAGTCTTGAAAAGCTGGTTGATCAAAACCCCATGTACAAGGGAAAACAAAGACTTACTAAAGCATTGAGGGTAAGAATAACAACTGCTGTAAGATGTGCGATACGTGTGAGATCAAAGGAATCAAACCAAAAAAATGCTGCTAAGCAGTTAGACCACGACATTCGCAATTCAATATACCATATCTTAGGCAACCATGATAGATGTTCTGATTTTTGTAAGGCACGAGAAGTCAAGATTTCATCAAAATCGAAGAACGATAGCAATGGTGACCTCACCAGCGACAATAACGTTGACCTCAGCAGCGACAACAATGAGAACACCTGTACACATGATTTAAATTCTGTTCCAAACATCATTGACGAATTATCATCGTTTTGGACTGAAGGCACATCCTTAAGAGAACAAGAGGAATCGAGGGGTAAATCAACATTCAATTCATGTGATATTGATTCCATGATGATCAAAGACATCAACATACTTTTGGACCGTGTAGCCTCAAAAAGTACCAGACTCCTTGGAAACTTCACAACAAACTTGACAGAATCCTGGATGGCTATTAGAGCAAAATTTGATGGTGGAAAATTGTACAACAGGTGTAACAGAGGTTCTTGGCACTCAAGATGTTTTGGTGGTTGCTTGAGAAGGAATCTTGGTCCACTATGGTCCCCAATTACCTGGCAGAAAGCAACATCGACTCAGGCAGGATTCTTTTTCAAGAAACTCTATGACAGACGTGAATGTACACTGAGAACCTGTAAAAAATCCAAAATGAAGTCAGATGTTCAAAGTCGTCGGATGAAGAGAAAATACCAAGGCGAGCAGCAATCTCGGACTAAAAAAGCAAGACAAGAATACGGACCGGAAGCTGTTGATAGTATACCAGATATACTACCAGATGAATTGGAAAAGAAGAAGACAGTATTCTTGGACAAACACATCAATTTGTCAGATGACAAGCTTGAAGCAATTGAATGCTTGACAAAGCAACAGTCATCATCATCGGTGTGGATGGATGAGAGGAGAAAAAGAATTACAGCTTCCAATATGTCAGCTGTAATCAAGAGAAATCCCTCTATTGCTGTAAAGAAGTTGGTTCAATGTCTTCTTTATTCCAAGTTTAAAGGAAATAGCATTACCAGAAGAGGGATACAAGAAGAAACAATGACCATAAAGGAATACATCAGTAAAAAAGGAGAAGTTGGTGATAATATATCAGTCCGTCAGTGTGGACTTATAGTCAGTAAGACAGAGAAATTCTTGGCAGCCAGCCCTGATGGTAAAGTGGTGAATGAGAGCAATGAGGTGATGGGATTGTTAGAAATAAAAAATCTATTACATTCCAAGCCAGTTAACCTCCATGAAGCTGTTAAACAAGTGAAGACATTTTGTCTTGAACATGTAGGACCATCAAATGAACTACGTTTGAAACGCAACCATCCCTACTACTATCAGGTTCAAGGCCAGTTAAATGTTACAGGATTACCATGGGCAGACTTTGTTGTTAGGACCACAAATCCTTATCAAATTCATATAGAACGCATACACACAGATCATACACTATGGACCGACAATATGCTACCAAAACTACATGCTTTTTACTTCAAAGCATTATTGCCCGAGTTAGCCTCACCTAGAAACAATACTATCACTGGAATAAGAGAGCCAGGCATTTGGGTAAGCTTCCAATATTTCAATTATTTTCTCACCTGCCATTTGGGCAAGTGAGCTTATGTCATGGGGTGGTGTCCGCCATCCATCGTTATCTGTCAGGCATCAAATTCTCTTTTAAATAATTTGTTGTCAATTACAGAGTGGTTCAGAGACCTGATATTGGGTGAGCAGTAATCTGGAGTGAAGGGCTACACAATTTATTTCAACAAATAAAGTTAGAATATTCTTATATTTTCCTCAGGTGGTTATAAGGTTAGCATCAGCATACATGACCTAGGTAGATCAATTTCAAAGTTACATTTGAAGCAGATGAGTGATACAGGCTCATTGGGCCTCTTATTCACAAGTTTAATTATGTTATAACATGCATTTTAAATGAGGCATCCTTATTGAAATATTGTTAATTTCTGTCTAATTGCAGTTCACAAAAAGGAAGTTCACAGCCCGAGAATGTGAGCAAACCATGTCAAATGATGAAGTGAATGCATCCTGTAGACGAAAGTCCTCTAAAACTTCCAAGGTGACAGATAAAGCCAAGGAAAAATCTATTCCTACAAGTACTGGGTCCTTACCAAGTTCATCACTTTGTAACAACAGGTATTTTTTTTTATAAATGATCTGTTTTACCATGTAATAGGACATATATGTCATATATATCATAAAAAATCCATATATATTGTTACTATTTATGTCTTAATAAAGCTCTGTAGAGAAACAACATAATATCCTTGTGAAAATTTGCTTCTGTCCGATAATTTCGGTGTTCATAAACTTATATTCTCAGAAATATGAGCTGTGGTTACATATATATGAAGTTTTAAAAACATACATTTTGTTAGAAACTTTTCTAATTTGATATCCCACAAGCATTATATATAAATTTCATTAGAAGTACCGTAAGTGTAAAATCATGTTGTTGAAATGATATTTCACATGTTTTGAAATCTTTGTTTGACAGAATTGGGTTTATATGAATATGGTATTTCTTATGGTTATTTTAAAGTTAAATGTCTATATCCAGAACAATTTTCTTTTGTTTTTCAGAAGTAAACGCATTCCTAGAACCAAATTTGTTGGACGGCGTATCAGTCATCAACGGGAAGATCAAACCAAAAGCAAAAAATGGTACTTCGGAACTGTAACTGGTACATTGTCTGGAACGATGGAGCTCCAACAACTGAGTATGAAGTGTTGTGCGATGGTGAACAAGATCCTTGGTGTGTAAAAGGTCTCCTGCAAGATTACAGATCTTCATCTCTCAAATTCATTGATGTGTGAACATAACAACAGCTTGTTCATGATCAGTTTGGCTTGTGAATAGATACAGTAATAGTAAATCATTAGGGACTGGATTCTCACCCATGATTCATGTTGATGGTTTGAGGACTTTCGCTTTGTCAGTTTTAAATCATTGCAACTTTTACAACTTATTAACCTGAAAGTGCACTACAATGTATATGATGTCCATGGTAATAATGAGTGACTTTCTCATCATCTACGAAGAGGATGCTTGGAAAATAGTTGCACTGGTTTGAGTGTATTTGATCATGTAGGATATATACATATACACCCAAGAACTCATCCTTGTATTCTTGAAAAAAAAAAACTTGCAACCTTGGTTTCACTTCCACCACACCATATGGATCCAACTTCATTCACCACTGTCATTGAAAGGATATAATACACCATCTTGGTAAGTTATACTTATTCTCGGTAAGTTATACTTATTTTTGATAAGTATGTAATGATTGTTGTAAATTCAGCTGCAAATTGCAGTATTGAATATTGTAATCCAAGGTAAATGTATTTCATGTTTGTCAGGAGAGCAATTTAGTCCATATACACCATATGTTGTGATAGGCTACACTCACTGTGACAAATTTATCTGCACAGATTACTATGCATTTTTTGCAACCAGAAATTTATTGGTTGGACGTAAACATTTAGCAGCAAATGATTGTAATGGAACCAAAAATGTTGCATTTTATATAAATCTAAACATTGAATTAACCTAGTCTTATTAATCCTGAACATATACCTTTTATAATGGTGAACAATCTTATCTGATTTTTTTGTTCCTTTTGCAGTTGACAAGGATTAACCAAGTGCTGAAATACAAGAGTATGGTACCGGTTTACCAAGAAAACAGACATAGCCTGGCTTGTAAGAACCTGTGGATGCTTTTATTGGGTATGAAAATTGTTATAATATCAGTTTTCAAGTTTTAGTATAATCTTTATCAACCAAACTATACATAGTGTGGACACTGTTTAAGAAGTTGTTTGAAATTCAGCTTTCAAAATGATAAATTGTTGCATTAATTTGATTAATTATTGTTTGGGAATTCATATTTTCTTAAGAAAGAAGAAAAGTCTTAGCTTAATTAAATATATCTTAAAACAAAAGATTAAAATACAAAAAAAGACAAAATCTGTTGATAGAATTATTTCACATGCCTGTATTTAATATGAGGTCACTTTTACTTGACACTGTGCAAGTGATTTTGTAAGGATAGTTATAAATAAAAACTTTGTAAAGTAATCAGTTTAAACAGAACAACTTCTATATAGGTCATTATTACATTAATTATTACAGGGGATATGTTTGTTTTGATCGTGACATGTTTCCTATTTTAGGACCAGAGAGAGGACATTTGAGAGATGCTATCAACTACCAATATCTACCTTTAAAGAGAAAAGGTAATGTCCAAACAGATACAAAGGTAACACCCGTATTAATGATATTGTAATACTATCCTGACATGGATACTATTCTCAATTTTAAAATTTGAAGCCCCATTTTCATCAACTGAATGAATTTGCTACCCTAAAATATGTTCCAGGTAAAATCATGACAGAATTTAAGGAAAGGTCCTTAGCAAAGATTTAATCTGTAAACCTGTATGCTTTGTTATGGTAAATTAAAAGTTGTGTAACTTCATTAATTAAAGGAAAGTTTATTTAGCTGTGGCATAGCGATGAAACTTAATCTTATAGTGAAATATTCTGTTGTGAATGGAGTAAAGGTTTTGATTCTGAGCGAATGAAGATGCTTAAGCATTGTTATGTTAAAATAGTTACCAATGTCATTATACATGTAATTCTATATTGTTAGGCTACAAGGGGCAAACAAATCAATGGCTACGTGAGGAACGGAAAAACAAAGGATAGGAGAAGGAAGAGAGTCTGCTTATAGAGGAGGACAAGAATCTGGATGAACTTTAAAATGAAGTAACACAGACCAGGCTGAGCTAGCCAATCAATTGTGTAAATACGTAATACCAGGCAATGGCAGGCATGAAGGTAAAAACATGACAGTTTTATATTTAGGAAATAATTCCTTCAGAGTGAATGTGACATCATGGAAGTTAATGTGAATCTCTATAAAGTGATAAAACTTAAAAACTTCTATTCTGTTGAAATTTATAATAGCTTATCGTGTTGGTATCATTGTATATACATTATGAAATGGCAGCTTTTGAGATGTGCGAGATAAAAACAAAAATCATTATGTAAAATGTACTATTACAGTGAAGACAGACATGATGGAGGTGGTGAAGAAGGCTACTAAACCTGTCAACTCATTCAGTTATACAGGTAGGTACTAAGGTAAACAATTGTACTTGTAATCTGGTCAGATATACAGGTAAAAGTCTTATATATAAGAGGTTTATCAGTATAACTGATATTGAAGTTACAAACATACAATAAACGAAACTTACACAGGTGAATAAATTAACATTCTTTATTCAAATGGATTGCATCATAAAGTACAATAGCTGCATTTAAAATATATTGTAAATTAAACTGTTAAAACTGATATAAATCATGAGAGTAGTTTTTAGAAAGTTATATATATATATATAAATACTGCTAAAGAAGTGTACATTTGTAATTCAGATAGATTTATGTTTTAAATGGTAACATACTATTGCTCTTTTTCAGAATTATGTTACATTACATTCAACAGAGATGTTTAGCAAGCTCATATGAAGCATGCCCATCAAGAGGTTAGTTTTCTGTTGTGTAAGACACATGTTGATATATTATAGTATTGGCCCCATACATGTACTACTTAAGTCAAGGGCATGCTGCTTTACTCGATATCGGTTGAAGTTGTAACAAAATTATTTTTGAATGCTACTTCTGAAAGAAAAACAATGATATAAAACTTAATTCTACATTGAAGTCTATTTGAAGTCTTGTATGAGGTTAGGAAGGGATATCGTTGAAATTTGATAATATTTGGTAGTTTTAATATGGGTTCAAGAGTTTTTCTATTTTTTGCAGGTACACTGTTGAGCTAGCAGTAATGTAATGCAGATTCCATGAATTCTCACTTTGAGGAGTAATACCTAGGTCAGGACCAATTTTTTTAATTGTACTGTTCTACATCAATTAAATTTATTTTAAATGTTAAAAAAAACCTTCTGTGGTTGTATAGGTGTTAATACTCAAGAAACATGTATGATGTTTTACTATTAGTACTCCAACAATTAACCCTAAGTATCAACTGATTTCATGTCCCTTATGATAAATGATGGTTATATATGGGCTTCCATACAATTCTGATTAAAAGTAGTTCCACTAAAATATGTGGGAGTTATTCCCCTTAGCAATTAATAAAATGGCCTCATGGCATGAGAATTACCTCATAAACACGCCAGAAAATCACCATGTGATGTAGTGATTTTGGTTGATACATTGCTCCTATTCTCTTACAAATTACCTATAGTTTATGTTTGCCTTGTTATTTTTCAGGTTTGGCCATTTTTGTGACTTAAAATTATTCCCTGCCACATCTTATCACAAAGTAACTTATAAGAAGAAACTGTTGGCATCTACAGCAATTTATTGAAGATATTGAGAAACTACATGTCAAGACAAACATTTTGGTATATTACATGACAAGTTTTGTCCAAAAATGTTGATGTTTGTTCTTTTTTAAAATTCAACATTATTTTGCTATATAGATGACCCTTAATTACCAGACCAGTCAATTAAAAAAAAGTAATTACACTGTACTGTACAGAACTACAAATATTCCTACATAGAACAATGTCGCGGACAAGCATTTATATATACAATGGTTGTGAAGATGAAGTATTTAAATAATTTTGTGCGTAAACTGTAAAACGAAAGTAGGTCTAGCTCAGCAAGCGGACACTGCTATTTCGCAATGACTGTTCGTTTTATTTGATACGATAGCTATGAATTAAATAAGTGTTACCTTTCGTTGTATTCTAGCACATTGGTGTCTCAACAAATACCGAAAAAATCCAGTCATATTCGATAATCTTCTATTTTTATTATCGTCAAGTTTCTGTCGTTTACAGGTGAACATATCTTCCGGGTCACGTTCTGAAAGCATGCGCTTCCGGTTACGTCATCAAATTCATTTCCCGCGAATATATATAGGAATCTAATTTTCCTTTTAAAATGAAATGAAATGAAAGAAATAAAGATTATCTAAATAAAAGAAAAGTTATCAGTTTTGAGTAGAAAATTAAATTCCCTTTGTAAATAATTATTTCAATTTGCTCACCTAAATCTTAACCAATCAAAATTAAAATGATTTAAAATTCTCTTTTCGTTTATTTGATAATCCTAAAATTTATGATCACAATATCATTTAGAAGCTTTGCAGTACTTACTGTTTCAAACGCACAGATGCTTTGATTTGAACAAAGATGGCGACCTGAAGCTGTCAGGCGGTTTGGATTGGAATTAAATTGCGTATATTTCGGCAAGTAAGCATCGTACAATGTTCCCGTGTGGTCAGATCATCTAGTTTTTTCAAAACGTATTCAGAACAGTTGTTGTTTAGTCGCTACGGTTATTAACATAAAAATTCGGATTATTATATAAATACTTATTTAATTATTCTTAACACCTCATGTAAACACTTTCATTAAAAAACGAACACAGATAGAACGATCACATTTTAGTATATGATAGAGATATGGGAACTGCAGTTCACCTTAACATTTTGGTGATCATAATTTCAAAGGTCAAGGTCGCAGGTCAAAATACAGATTTTTGTTTGAACGACCATAACTTCATACAAGATTGTTCTATTTCATGCACGCTCAGTGTGTCATGTAGATCGTTGTCGGGGCTAACTTTTTCCCATGCCATGTTATCAGAAAAAGTGTCAAGGTCATGACCACGCTATGGTTGAAAGTAAGGTCAAAAATAAAATTCTCTAATCGAGTAAAGTCTACCATGGTATATAAAAGAGCATGAACGACTGAGTTGGAGTGTGATAAAATTTTCGTGATCGGATGAAAAATGACGGAGATATGGCACTTTGAAAATTTCCAAAGTTGTTCCCGCCAAAATTCAAAAATCAGGCAAAAACGCACTTAAAATGCTTCTCCTCCGTCATCTATACACCTACAGACTTGATTTTTGGCACAACAATAGCATTTAAGAATGGCTACAAAAATTATCACTTATGATTGACATTGACCTTCATTCAAGGTAAAAAAAAAGAAAAAAAAAAGTAAAATTTTAAAAAATTCTTTCGAATCATGTTCTTTCTTTGTTCGTTTTTTCCTTGAACAATCGGTGCATCTTGTAGGTTATGATCAGGGCTAACTTTTCTCTGTAACATGTTATCAGAAAATATGTCAAGGTCAAGTGTAACATGTTATCAGAAAATATGTCAAGGTCAAGATCTAAGCATGAGGTCAAATCAAGGTCAAAAATTCAAAAACAAAATTGCGTTGATTTTTTAAGTTTATTTTGAAGTGCATGATCAATGAAGAGGAACTGTGCAAGTTTTATGGTCGTGCGATAAAAAATTGCGTAGAAATGGCACTTTGAACAATGTTCGTTTTCCCGCCAAAATTCAAATTTGTCCAAAAATGCACTTAATTTCCGTTTACTCCGATATCTTTACACATACAGATTTGATATTTGGCATAGTGACAGCTTGTACAAAGGGCTACAAACTTGAGTGCTTTTCATTGACCTTGACCTTCGTCACTGAGGTCAAATTACCAAAAATCGAAAATTTTACATTCTTTTAAAATCTGTTTATTTTGATCATCTATAGAGGAAAATGCTCTTATGAAGATATATGCAACGTTTCAAGGTCAAATCATCAAAAAAAAAAAAAAAAAAAATGAATATAACGCAATGGTATACATGATGCAAGATAAGGTATAGACAATACACGGTACAGGATTCACGATACTTGTACGGGATACATTATATACGGTACAGTACACACGAAACACGGAACGGTATACACAATACTTGGTACGAGATACAAGGTACTTGGTACGAGATACACGGTACGGTATGCATGATACATGTCACTAGATACACGATACACTGCACGGTATACACGATACTTGATACGAGATACACGGTACAGTATACACACTACACGTTACGGGATACACAATACGTTGTACGGGATACACGATATACGGTTAAGTAAACACGATACACGGTATAATAAACACGATCACGATACAAGGTACGAGATACACGATTCATGGCTCAGTAAACACGATACAAGGTACCAGATACGGTATACACACTATGCAATACACGATAAACGGTACGGGATTGATGATAAATGTTACTGGATACAATACGGGATACAAGATACATGTACATGGAACGGGATTTACAATACAGTAAACACGAAACAAGGTACGAGATACACAATTCACAGTACAGTTAACGCGATACAAGGTACGAGATACACGATTCACGGTTTAGTAAACACGATACAAGGTACGAGATACAGGGTACAGTTAACACGATACAAGGTACGAGATAAACGATTCAATGTACAGTAAACACGATACAAGGTACGAGATACACGATTCACGGTTTAGTAAACCCGATGCAAGGTACGAGATACAGGTACAGTTAACACGATACAAGGTACGATATACAGGTACAGTAAACACGATACAAGGTACGAGATACAGGTACAGTAAACACGATACAAGGTACGAGATACAGGTACAGTAAACACGATACAAGGTACAAGATACAGGTACAGTTAACACGATACAAGGTACGAGATACAGGGTACAGTTAACACGATACAAGGTACGAGATAAACGATTCAATGTACAGTGAACACGATACAAGGTACGAGATACACGATTCACGGTTTAGTAAACCCGATGCAAGGTACGAGATACAGGTACAGTTAACACGATACAAGGTACGAGATACAGGTACAGTAAACACGATACAAGGTACGAGATACAGGTACAGTAAACACGATACAAGGTACGAGATACAGGTACAGTAAACACGATACAAGGTACAAGATACAGGTACAGTTAACACGATACAAGGTACGATATACAGGTACAGTAAACACGATACAAGGTACGAGATACAGGTACAGTTAACACGATACAAGGTACGAGATAAAGGTACAGTAAACACCATACAAGGTACGAGTTACAGGTACAGTTAACACGATACAAGGTACGAGATAAAGGTACAGTTAACACGATACAAGGTACGAGATACAGGTACAGTTAACACGATACAAGGTACGAGATACAAGGTACAGTAAACATGATACAAGGTACGAGATACACGATTCACGGAGGTCAAATGATACAAAATTTAAAAATTCAAATTCTTTTAAAACGGTTTATTTTCATCGTATGTGAAAGAAAACGTTATTTTAAAGATGCTTGCAAAACGAAGAGAAATCGTAGGTAAAACGTACACAAGCGTTCGTCAGAACGAGAACATGTCAGCGATCATTTTCTTGTTGGAAATCCCGTGTTTTGATCTTGATCAAATCAAGTTTTCTTATTGTTATCGCTATTTATATCAACACCACAACGATCCGTATTGAAACTCGAAAACATTACTTTCATTTTTGTAATGGTTTGTACTGGTACCGTCCATCCGTTACTAAACAATCTATCTTACCGCCTGGAGAAGTACCGGGTTACTTTATCACATATTACGATGGTTTTCCTTTGATCATGGATTATGCACGTTTTATTTTAAGAGTGATATGAGAAAAATATGGCTGACAGACCACCTTTTTTTTCTTCACCTTTGTTAATAATATATTTTGCCGAGTGGGATTTTTTTTTATATATATTTGTATGCGTAGCTAGCTTTGTTTTGGCGGTCACGCTGTCTCCTTCTTTGGTATTTTTGGCTGAATACTCTGTTCAATAAATTCTCTGCACTCGTCCACAAGGGAAGTAACTGAGGAGGGTACCAGTTTTACCGATCCTCTGTTTAGCGTCCGCAAGGGAGGTAACTGGGGCAGGTACAATGTAGTTGTCTTATCTGTGATACATGTACGTCATTCAATCAATACATCATTGGCGCAATTGAACTATACATTCTTATTTGCATATTTTTTCATCAATCTGAAAATATTTTCTTTTTAATTGCTTATTCCATGTTCAATACATCACGAGATTCGGTACACGTTAACCTATTCTTCCTTGACTACTCTATTGTCCTTCCCATACCTAGAGTATTTTTGTTATTTTGTTTACTTACAGATTCAATGCAAGTAACTTGGTTTTTCTGTAGCCGCCATTTTGTTGGTAGTCACATGTGTAAAGTGTGGCAAAGATGAGGACGAGGCATGCGCACTGAAGTGTACCAACCGGAGGGGATTGCCAGGAGACATTGGGCCACCTGGCCCACCGGGTTTGGATGGCACACTGGGAATGGATGGTTTTCCGGGAATAAAGGGCGAAAAGGGAGAGAGAGGTTTGTTTAAACATATCTTATTTGTGTCATTGTTATAAGATGGAGTTGGAAGATCTGCTTTACACCAAAGCAAAAGCAAAATTTAATCATTAAGTAAAATATTACCAGAGGTCAAGGTCAAAGGTATACATTTATTCAGAACATAACCAAGCTGATTTGGAGTTTAATATTAAGCACACAACACTATAATGAGAGGTCATGGTGAGGTTACCTCAGAGCATTATCATACAGAGGTCAAGGTGGGGTTCACCTCAGAACATTACCATACAGAGGTCAAGGTGAGGTTCAGCTCAGAACATTACCATACAGAGGTCATGGTGAGGTTCACCTCAGAACATTACCATACAGAGGTCATGGTGAGGTTGCCTCAGAACATTACCATACAGAGGTCAAGGTGAGGTTCACCTCAGAACATTACCATACAGAGGTCAAGGTGAGATTCACCTCAGAACTATACCATACAGAGGTCAAGGTGAGGTTACCTCAGAACATTACCATACAGAGGTCATGGTGAGGTTGCCTCAGAACATTACCATACAGAGGTCAAGGTGAGGTTACCTCAGAACATTACCATACAGAGGTCATGGTGAGGTTCACCTCAGAACATTACCATACAGAGGTCAAGGTGAGGTTCACTTCAGAACATTACCATACAGAGGTCATGGTTAGGTTACCTCAGAACATTACCATACAGAGGTCAAGGTGAGGTTACCTCAGAACATTACCATACAGAGGTCAAGTTGAGGTTACCTCAGAACATTATCATACAGAGGTCATGGTGAGGTTCACTTCAGAATATTACAATACATAGGTCATGGTGAGGTTGCTTCAGAACATTACCATACAGAGGTCATGTTGAGGTTCACCTCAGAACATTACCATACAGAGGTCAAGGTGAGGTTACCTCAGAACATTACCATACAGAGGTCAAGTTGAGGTTACCTCAGAACATTATCATACAGAGGTCATGGTGAGGTTCACTTCAGAATATTACAATACATAGGTCATGGTGAGGTTGCTTCAGAACATTACCATACAGAGGTCATGTTGAGGTTCACCTCAGAACATTACCATACAGAGGTCAAGGTGAGGTTACCTCAGAACATTACCATACAGAGGTCATGGTGACGTTACCTCAGAACATTACCATACAGAGGTCATAGTTAGGTTACCTCAGAACATTACTATACAGAGGTCATGGCGACGTCACCTCAGAGCATTATCATACAGAGGTCATGGTTAGGTAACCTCAGAACATTACCATACAGAGGTCATGGTGATGTTACCTCAGAACATTACCATACAGAGGTCAAGGTGAGGCTACCTCAGAACATTACCATACAGAGGTCAAGGTTAGGTTCACTTCAGAACATTACCATACAGAGGTCATGGTGATGTTACCTCAGAACATTACTATACAGAGGTCAAGGTTAGGTTCACTTCAGAACATTACCATACAGAGGTCATGGTGAGGTTGCCTCAGAACATTACCATACAGAGGTGAAAGTGAGGTTCACTTCAGAACATTACCATACAGAGGTCATGGTTAGGTTACCTCAGAAGATTACCATACAGAGGTCAAGTTGAGGTTACCTCAGAACATTACCATACAGAGGTCATGGTGAGGTTCACCTCAGAACATTACCATACAGAGGTCATGGTTAGGTTGCCTCAGAACATAACCATACAGAGGTCAAGGTGAAGTTCACTTCAGAACATTACCATACAGAGGTCAAGGTGAGGTTACCTCATAACATTACCATACAGAGGTCGTGGTGATGTTACCTCAGAACATTACCATACAGAGGTGATGGTGATGTTATCTCAGAACATTACCATACAGAGGTCATGGTCAGGTTACCTCAGAACATTACTATACAGAGGTCAAGGTTAGGTTCACTTCAGAACATTACCATACAGAGGTCAAGGTTAGGTTCACTTCAGAACATTACCATACAGAGGTCATGGTGATGTTACCTCAGAACATTACCATACAGAGTTCAAGATTCACATTATTGTTGCGCCCGCATCTACTCCTGGATCAAATCGACTTCCGTCGAAAACAAACCAACGTCCCTGCCAATCGGAGTCAATTGTTCTTTCATTCATGTCTGAATCTCTGATATAACACGACCATACATGTCTGAATCTCTGATATAACACGACCATACATGTCTGAATCTCTGATATAACACGACCATACATGTCTGAATCTCTGGTATAACACCTTCATACATGTCTGAATCTCTAATATAACACGGCCATACATGTCTGAATCTCTGATATAACACGACCATCCATGTCTGAATCTCTGGTATAACACCTTCATACATGTCTGAATATCTGATATAACACGATCATATATGTCTGAATCTTTGATATAACACGGCCATACATGTCTGAATCTCAGATATAACACGGCCATACATGTCTGAATATCTGATATAACACGATCATATATGTCTGAATCTTTGATATAACACGGCCATACATGTCTGAATCTCTGATATAACACGACCATACATGTCTGAATCTCTGATATAACACAATCATACATGTCTGAATCTCTGATATAACACGGCCATACATGTATGAATCTTTGATATAACACGGCCATACATGTCTGAATCTCTGATATAACACAATCATACATGTCTGAATCTCTGATATAACACGGCCATACATGTATGAATCTTTGATATAACACGGCCATACATGTCTGAATCTCTGGTATAAAACGACCATACATGTCTGAATGTCTGATATAACACGACCATACATGTCTGAATCTCCAATATAACACGACCATACATGTCTGAATCTCTGATATAACACGGCCATACATGTCTGAATATCTGGTATAACACGACCATACATGATTGAATCTCTGATATGACACGACCATACCTGTCTGAATCTCTAATATACAAACGGTCATACATGTCTGAATATCTGGTATAACACGACCATACATGATTGAATCTCTGATATGACACGACCATACATGTCTGAATCTCTGATATAACACGACCATACATGTCTGAATCTCTGATATAACACGACCATACATGTCTGAATCTCCAATATAACACGACCATACATGTCTGAATCTCTGATATAACACGGCCATACATGTCTGAATCTCTGGTATAACACGACCATACATGTCTGAATTTCTAATATACAAACGGTCATACATGTCTGAATATCTGGTATAACGCAATCATACATGTCTGAATGTCTGATATAACACGGCCATACATGTCCGAATCTCTGATATAACACGACCATACATGTCTGAATCTCTGGTATAACACGACCATACATGTCTGAATCTCTGGTATAACCCGACCATACATGTCTGAATCTCTGGTATAACACGACCATACATGTCTGAATATCTGGTATAACACGAATATACATGTCTGAATATCTGATATAACACGACCATACATGTCTGAATCTCTGGTATAACACGACCATACATGTCTGAATCTCTGATATAACACGGCCATACATGTCTGAATATCTGGTATAACACGACCATACATGATTGAATCTCTGATATGACACGACCATACATGTCTGAATGTCTGATATAACACGATCATACATGTCTGAATGTCTGATATAACACGACCATACATGTCTGAATCTCTGGTATAACACGATCATACATGTCTGAATCTCTGGTATAACACGATCATACATGTCTGAATGTCTGATATAACACGACCATACATGTCTGAATCTCTGGTATAACACGATCATACATGTCTGAATCTCTGATATAACACGGCCATACATGTATGAATCTTTGATATAACACGGCCATACATGTCTGAATCTCTGGTATAAAACGACCATACATGTCTGAATGTCTGATATAACACGACCATACATGTCTGAATCTCTGCTATAACACGACCATACATGTCTGAATCTCTGATATAACACGGCCATACATGTCTGAATATCTGGTATAACACGACCATACATGATTGAATCTCTGATATGACACGACCATACCTGTCTGAATCTCTAATATACAAACGGTCATACATGTCTGAATATCTGGTATAACACGACCATACATGATTGAATCTCTGATATGACACGACCATACATGTCTGAATCTCTGATATAACACGACCATACATGTCTGAATCTCTGATATAACACGACCATACATGTCTGAATCTCCAATATAACACGACCATACATGTCTGAATCTCTGATATAACACGGCCATACATGTCTGAATCTCTGGTATAACACGACCATACATGTCTGAATCTCTAATATACAAACGGTCATACATGTCTGAATATCTGGTATAACGCAATCATACATGTCTGAATGTCTGATATAACACGGCCATACATGTCTGAATCTCTGATATAACACGACCATACATGTCTGAATCTCTGGTATAACCCGACCATACATGTCTGAATCTCTGGTATAACACGACCATACATGTCTGAGTATCTGGTATAACACGACCATACATGTCTGAATATCTGATATAACACGACCATACATGTCTGAATCTCTGGTATAACACGACCATACATGTCTGAATCTCTGATATAACACGGCCATACATGTCTGAATATCTGGTATAACACGACCATACATGATTGAATCTCTGATATGACACGACCATACCTGTCTGAATCTCTAATATGCAAACGGTCATACATGTCTATATATCTGGTATAACACGACCATACATGATTGAATCTCTGATATGACACGACCATACATGTCTGAATCTCCAATATAACACGACCATATATGTCTGAATCTCTGATATAACACGGCCATATATGTCTGAATCTCTGGTATAACACGACCATACATGTCTGAATCTCTAATATACAAACAGTCATACATGTCTGAATATCTGATATAACACGGCCATACATGTCTGAATGTCTGATATAACACGGCCATACATGTCTGAATCTCTGATATAACACGACCATACATGTCTGAATCTCTGATATAACACGACCATAGATGTCTGAATCTCTGGTATAACACGACCATACATGTCTGAATCTCTGGTATAACACAATCATACATGTCTGAATCTCTGGTATAACACGACCATACATGTCTGAATCTCTTGTATAACACGACCATACATGTCTGAATCTCTGATATAACATGACCATAGATGTCTGAATCTCCAATATAACACGACCATACATGTCTGAATCTCTAATATAACACGACCATACATGTCTGAATCTCTTATATAACATGACCATAGATGTCTGAATCTCTAATATAACACGACCATACATGTCTGAATCTCTTGTATAACACGACCATACATGTCTGAATCTCTGATATAACATGACCATAGATGTCTGAATCTCTAATATAACACGACCATACATGTCTGAATCTCTTGTATAACACGACCATACATGTCTGAATCTCCGATATAACATGACCATAGATGTCTGAATCTCCAATATAACACGACCATACATGTCTGAATCTCTAATATAACACGACCATACATGTCTGAATCTCTTATATAACACGACCATACATGTTTGAATCTCTGGTATAACACGACCATACATGACTGAATCTCTTGTATAACACGACCACACATGTCTGAATATCTGGTATAACACGACCATACATGTCTGAATCTCTTGTATAACACGACCATAGATGTCTGAATGTCTGGTATAACACAATCATACATGTCTGAATATCTGGTATAACACGACCATACATGCCTAAATCTCCGATATAACACGACCATACATATCTGAATCTCTGATATAACACGACCATACATGTCTGAATCTCTGATATAACACGACCATACATGTCTGAATCTCCGGTATAACACGACCATACGTGTCTGAATATCTGGTATAACACGACCATACATGTCTAAATCTCCGATATAAGACGACCATACATGTCTGAATATCTGATATAACACAATCATACATGTCTGAATATCTGGTATAACACGACCATACATGTCTGAATCTCTGATATAACACGACCATACATGTCTGAATCTCTGGTATAACACGACCATACATGTCTGAATCTCTGATATAACACGACCATACATGTCTGAATCTCTGATATAACACGACCATACATGTCTGAATCTCTGGTATAACACGACCATAAGTGTCTGAATATCTGGTATAACACGACCATACATGTCTGAATCTCTGATATAAAACGACCATACATGTCTGAATCTCTGGTATAACACGACCATACATGTCTGTATATCTTGTATAGCACGACCACACATGTCTGAATATCTGGTATAACACAATCATACATGTCTGAATAGCTGGTATAACACGACCATACATGTCTGAATCTCTGATATGACACGGCCATACATGTCTGAATCTCTTGTATAACACGACCATACATGTCTGAATCTCTGGTATAACACGATCATACATGTCTGAATCTCTTATATGACACGACCATACATGTCTGAATCTCCGATATAACACGACCATAGATGTCTGAATCTCCATTATAACACGACCATACATGTCTGAATCTCTTGTATAACACAATCATACATATCTGAATATCTGATATAACACAATCATACATGTCTGAATATCTGGTATAACACGACCATACATGTCTGAATCTCTGATATAACACGACCATACATGTCTGAATATCTGGTATAACACGACCATACATGTCTGAATCTCTGCTATAACACGACCATACATGTCTGAATCTCTGATATAACACGACCATACATGTCTGAATCTCTGGTATAACACGACCATACGTGTCTGAATATCTGGTATAACACGACCATACGTGTCTAAATCTCCGATATAACACGACCATACATGTCTGAATCTCCGATATAACACGACCATACCTGTCTGAATCTCTGATATAACACGACCATACATGTCTGAATCTCTGGTATAACACGACCATACATGTCTGAGTATCTGATATGACACGACCATACATGTTTGAATCTCTGGTATAACACGTCCAAACGTGTCTGAATCTCCGATATAACACGACCATACATGTCTGAATCTCCGATATAACACGACCATACCTGTGTGAATCTCTGATATAACACGACCATACATGTCTGATTCTCTGATATAACACGACCATACATGTCTGAATCTCTGCTATAACACGACCATACATGTCTGCATCTCTGATATAACACAATCATACATGTCTTAATATCTGGTATAACACGACCATACATGTCTGAATCTCTGATATAACACGACCAAACATGTCTGAATCTCTGGTACAGCACAACCATACATGTCTGAATACCTGGTATAACACAATAATGCATGTCTGAACCTCTGATACAACACGAACATACATGTCTTAATCTGTTGTATAACACGACCATACATGTCTGAATCTCTGGTATAACACAATCATACATATCTGACTATCTGGTATAACACGACCATACATGCCTGAATCTCTGGTATAACACGACCATACATGTCTGAATCTCTGATATAACACGGTTATACATGTCTCAATCTCCGATATAACACGACCGTACATGTCTGAATCTCTGGTATAACACGACCATACATGTCTGAATCACTGGTATAACACGACCATACATGTCTGAATCTCTGGTATAACACAATCATACATATCTGAATATCTGATATAACACGACCATACATGTCTGAATCTCTGATATAACACGACCATACATGTCTGAATCTCTGGTATAACACGCCCAAACGTGTCTGAATCTCTGGTATAACACGACCATACATGTCTGAATCTCCGATATAACACGACCATACATGTCTGAATCTCCGATATAACACGACCATACCTGTGTGAATCTCTGATATAACACGACCATACATGTCCGATTCTCTGATATAACACGACCATACATGTCTGAATCTCTGATATAACACGACCATACATGTCTGAATCTCTTATATAACACGACCATACGTGTCTGAATCTCTGGTATAACAGGACCATACATGTCTGAATCTCTGATATAACACGACCATACATGTCTGAATCACTGGTATAACACGACCATACATGTCTGAATCTCTGATATAACACGGCCATACATGTACATGACTGAAACTCTGGTATAACACGACCATAGATGTCTGAATCTCTGGTATAACACAATCATACATATCTGAATATCTGATATAACACGACCATACATGTCTGAATCTCTGATATAACACGACCATACATGTCTGAATCTCTGGTATAACACGTCCAAACGTGTCTGAATCTCTGGTATAACACGACCATACATGTCTGAATCTCCGATGTAACACGACCATGCATGTCTGAATCTCCGATATAACACGACCATACCTGTGTGAATCTCTGATATAACACGACCATACATGTCTGATTCTCTGATATAACACGACCATACATGTCTGAATCTCTGATATAACACGACCATACATGTCTGAATCTCTTATATAACACGACCATACGTGTCTGAATCTCTGGTATAACAGGACCATACATGTCTGAATCTCTGATATAACACGACCATACATGTCTGAATCTCTGATATAACACGACCATACATGTCTGAATCTCTGGTATCACACGACCATACATGTCTGAATCTCTGGTATAACACGACCATACATGTCTGAATCTCTGGTATAACACGACCATACATGTCTGAATATCTTGTATAGCACGACCATACATGTCTGAATCTCTTGTATAACACGACCATACATGTCTGAATATCTGGTATAACACGACCACACGTGTCTAAATCTCCGATATAACACGACCATACATGTCTGAATCTCCGATATAACACGACCATACATGTCTGAATCTCTGATATAACACGACCATACATGTCTGAATCTCTGGTATAACACGACCATACATGTCTGAATCTCTGATATAACACGACCATACATGTCTGAATCTCTGGTATAACACGACCATACGTGTCTGAATCTCTGATATGACACGACCATACATGTTTGAATCTCTGGTATAACACGTCCAAACGTGTCTGAATCTCCGATATAACACGACCATACCTGTGTGAATCTCTGATATAACACGACCATACATGTCTGATTCTCTGATATAACACGACCATACATGTCTGAATCTCTGCTATAACACGACCATACATGTCTGCATCTCTGATATAACACAATCATACATGTCTTAATATCTGGTATAACACGACCATACATGTCTGAATCTCTGATATAACACGACCAAACATGTCTGAATCTCTGGTACAGCACAACCATACATGTCTGAATACCTGGTATAACACAATAATGCATGTCTGAACCTCTGATACAACACGACCATACATGTCTTAATCTGTTGTATAACACGACCATACATGTCTGAATCTCTGGTATAACACAATCATACATATCTGACTATCTGGTATAACACGACCATACATGTCTGAATCTCTGATATAACACGGTTATACATGTCTCAATCTCCGATATAACACGACCGTACATGTCTGAATCTCTGGTATAACACGACCATACATGTCTGAATCACTGGTATAACACGACCATACATGTCTGAATCTCTGATATAACACGGCCATACATGTACATGACTGAAACGCTGGTAGAACACGACCATAGATGTCTGAATCTCTGGTATAACACAATCATACATATCTGAATATCTGATATAACACGACCATACATGTCTGAATCTCTGATATAACACGACCATACATGTCTGAATCTCTGGTATAACACGTCCAAACGTGTCTGAATCTCTGGTATAACACGACCATACATGTCTGAATCTCCGATATAACACGACCATACATGTCTGAATCTCCGATATAACACGACCATACCTGTGTGAAACTCTGATATAACACGACCATACATGTCCGATTCTCTGATATAACACGACCATACATGTCTGAATCTCTTATATAACACGACCATACGTGTCTGAATCTCTGGTATAACAGGACCATACATGTCTGAATCTCTGATATAACACGACCATACATGTCTGAATCACTGGTATAACACGACCATACATGTCTGAATCTCTGATATAACACGGCCATACATGTACATGACTGAAACTCTGGTATAACACGACCATAGATGTCTGAATCTCTGGTATAACACAATCATACATATCTGAATATCTGATATAACACGACCATACATGTCTGAATCTCTGATATAACACGACCATACATGTCTGAATCTCTGGTATAACACGTCCAAACGTGTCTGAATCTCTGGTATAACACGACCATACATGTCTGAATCTCTGGTATAACACGACCATACATGTCTGAATCACTGGTATAACACGACCATACATGTCTGAATCTCTGATATAACACGGCCATACATGTACATGACTGAAACGCTGGTAGAACACGACCATAGATGTCTGAATCTCTGGTATAACACAATCATACATATCTGAATATCTGATATAACACGACCATACATGTCTGAATCTCTGATATAACACGACCATACATGTCTGAATCTCTGGTATAACACGTCCAAACGTGTCTGAATCTCTGGTATAACACGACCATACATGTCTGAATCTCCGATATAACACGACCATACATGTCTGAATCTCCGATATAACACGACCATACCTGTGTGAATCTCTGATATAACACGACCATACATGTCCGATTCTCTGATATAACACGACCATACATGTCTGAATCTCTTATATAACACGACCATACGTGTCTGAATCTCTGGTATAACAGGACCATACATGTCTGAATCTCTGATATAACACGACCATACATGTCTGAATCACTGGTATAACACGACCATACATGTCTGAATCTCTGATATAACACGGCCATACATGTACATGACTGAAACTCTGGTATAACACGACCATAGATGTCTGAATCTCTGGTATAACACAATCATACATATCTGAATATCTGATATAACACGACCATACATGTCTGAATCTCTGATATAACACGACCATACATGTCTGAATCTCTGGTATAACACGTCCAAACGTGTCTGAATCTCTGGTATAACACGACCATACATGTCTGAATCTCCGATGTAACACGACCATACATGTCTGAATCTCCGATATAACACGACCATACCTGTGTGAATCTCTGATATAACACGACCATACATGTCTGATTCTCTGATATAACACGACCATACATGTCTGAATCTCTGATATAACACGACCATACATGTCTGAATCTCTTATATAACACGACCATACGTGTCTGAATCTCTGGTATAACAGGACCATACATGTCTGAATCTCTTATATAACACGACCATACATGTCTGAATCTCTGATATAACACGACCATACATGTCTGAATCTCTGGTATAACACGTCCAAACGTGTCTGAATCTCTGGTATAACACGACCATACATGTCTGAATCTCCGATATAACACGACCATACATGTCTGAATCTCCGATATAACAAGACCATACCTGTCTGAATCTCTGATATAACACGACCATACATGTCTGAATCTCTGATATAACACGACCATACATGTCTGAATCTCTGATATAACACGACCATACATGTCTGAATCTCTGGTATAACACGACCATACATGCCTGAATCTCTGGTATAACACGACCATACATGTCTGAATCTCTGATATAACACGGTCATACATGTCTGAATCTCCGATATAACACGACCATACATGTCTGAATCTCCGATATAACACGACCATAGATGTCTGAATCTCCAATATAACACGACCATACATGTCTGAATCTCTTGTATAACACGACCATACATGTCTGAATCTCTGGTATAACACGACCATACATGTCTGAATATCTGATATAACACGACCATACATGTCTGAATCTCTGGTATAATACGACCATACATGTCTGAATATCTTGTTTAACACGACCACACATGTCTGAATATCTGGTATAACACAATCATACATGTCTGAATATCTGGTATAACACGACCATACATGTCTGAATCTTTGATATAACACGACCATACATGTCTGATTCTCTTGTATAACACGACCATACATGTCTGAATATCTGGTATAACACGGTCATACATGTCTGAATCTCTGGTATAACACGACCATACATGTCTGAATCTCTGATATAACACGACCATACATGTCTGAATCTCTGGTATAACACGACCATACATGTCTGAATCTCTGGTATAACACGACCATACATGTCTGAATCTCTGGTATAACACGACCATACATGCCTGAATCTCTGGTATAACACGGACCATACATGTCTGAATCTCTGATATAACACGACCATACATGTCTGAATCTCTAATATAACACGACCATACATGTCTGAATCTCTGGTATAACACGACCATACATGTCTGAATCTCTGATATAACACGACCATACATGTCTGAATCTCTGATATAACACGACCATACATGTCTGAATCTCTGATATAACACGACCATACATGTCTGAATCTCTGGTATAACACGACCATACATGTCTGAATCTCTGGTATAACACGACCATACATGTCTGAATCTCTGATATAACACGACCATACATGTCAGAATCTCTGGTATAATACGACCATACATGTCTGAATATCTTGTATAACACGACCACACATGTCTGAATATCTGGTATAACACAATCATACATGTCTGAATATCTGGTATAACACGACCATACATGTCTGAATCTCTGATATAACACGACCATACTTGTCTGAATCTCTTGTATAACACGACCATACATGTCTGAATCTCTGGTATAACACAATCATACAAGTCTGAATATCTGGTATAACACGACCATACATGTCTGAATCTCTGGTACAACACAACCATACATGTCTGAATACCTGGTATAACACAATCATGCATGTCTGAACCTCTGATACAACACGACCATACATATCTGAATCTCTGGTATAACACGACCATACATGTGTGAATCTCTGATACAACGCGATCATACATATTTGAATCTCGAATCTTGAAAGATGAAGTTAAATATACCGCGATTTCCCAATACGCATACACTATGCGTATGTATCTCGCTCACACGGGTGTCGACATAAAGGACTTAAGCTGTCGATAGGGTGGTAAGCAATTAAAAAGCAAACCGAGACGGAACCATAACAATGTGTTTGTATTGATTGTTTTGACTTTTAAGATCTTTAGATTACCTGCCCAAAAGAACCATTGCGCGGCGTCCGTCGTCCGTTCGTCGTCTGTCGGTCAACATTTCGTAAAAATCGCTACTAGTCATCAACTAAGTGGATTTTGACCACATCCTGTTTGGAATGGGACCGAACTTGTTTACATTCTGGGTCCGGCCTCCCAACGGGTCTGCGGAACGGACTCAATAGGGAACAACAAATTCTTTCGAAGCAATCTTCCCAAGTAGGAACGAAAGCTGTTCAGTTCATATTTGGTATGTACATATGTAGTATCCTTAGGTAAGGGTAAACAGTGGGTCTGACCCCAGGGGCTTGAGAGGTCGGACAGCATAGAGACATACAGCAAATTCTCCAAAACCTTCCAATTCAAAAGGAATGGAAGGATTTGGTCTATATCTGATTGACGCATCCAGCGGTGTCTTTTCACAGGAGCCAAACGGACGGGGCTCAACAAGGAAGATATTGGATGACTATTAAAGCTCTTTCTTCTTTTATAGAAATGTGAGTGTTTCGCCATATTCACTAGGATATCTACGTTTGCTAACCACTAGGTGCTCTGTGCCTCTTGTTTTCTTGAAGAAATCCTTTTTATAGATGATGATCAGAGGGTTTTTTTGTTACGAAAACTCTGGTTATATTAGGGAAGTTAAACCTACTAAATTAATTTCTTTGTAGTAATAAGTACATGTACGTGTCTGTTCTATGTCTCAAATAAATTCAGAAGTGTCTTTTAGCATATAGAAAATATAATGAGATTTCAAAATGAAGAAGAAGAATGCTCTTTTACTGTTGCTGCCAACAAACTTTTCCAGCCAGTTCGTTATTTACATGACTCAGAAGGCGCAAACAGTCATGTTTTATAAATATGATAACGTGATGTTTGTTCGTTAGAGGATTTATTAAGCATCGATATCTAAAATTACTTGTATATATAATACTGCTTATCTTGTCTTCAGAATATTTCAAATGTGTATGTTTAATTATTTTCAATAAGTGTCGCTATTAAATGTAAGGCGCCGACGGTTCCCCAATCCCATATAGCTACTGTTTGCTGGAAATAAAAGAAGAGTCGTGTCTCTGTACCGTAGTTTAGTAATGACGAGCGGGGTCAGCACCTAGATGAGTTACCTCTCCGTTCTATCTCCGATACACCTAACAATATGTTGGGTTAGGTGTATGCATAATTAATACCGCCAATGACGTATCAATTAAACAAAACATAATAGACAAGTTGTACAAATTGTAATAATTTGGAGTTTTATATATACCACTATGGAACACAATGGAGTAAAGTATCTTGATCTAGGATACAACACAGAGCCCGTTCAGGACTCGAACTGGCGACCCTTTCGGTCACGTAGCCCTTGCATCCTACTACGATACCACCGTGCCTCCCTAGCCTCCATACAATTAGGGCAGCCCCCACAAGGCAGATCGTGCAGAGGAACTGATCTTTGGTAACTAAGGCACCCCTCAAGCCAGTCCGGAACGCGAGATAATGCATCCGCATTGCGATGGTTCTTTCCTGACCGATGATGCATGACCATATCATACGATGAGAGTTCCTCAACCAATCGTGCTTACTGAACCTCGATGTTCCTGAAGTTGAGGAGCCATATCAGACTATTGTGGTGAACAACAAACTTCCTGCCAAGCAGATAGTGTCGAAAGTGACGCGTGAAAGTGACTATGGCAAGCAGTTCCTTCCGCGTTGTGCAGTCCTTCCTTTGAGCGGGTGTTAACACCTTGTCGCGAAGCCAATCACACGTGTTTGTCCGCCTTGAATCTGGGAAAGCTCCGCAGCAATCGAAGCATTCGACTCATCAGTGTCCAGGACGAACACACTACTCGCATCGGGATGTGCCAATGTCATTGCCTCCAGCAGAGACTTATTCAATTGGTCAAATGCTCGCTGGTGGTCGTCTGTCCATGTGAATCTCGATAGTCCAGCTAAGTTATGAAGAGGCTCGGCGACTTAATCAAAATCTCGAAAATGGTCCGTATGCATAGTCTACAAATAATTCGACTTCTTTATTTGTGGTTGGAACAGGCCACTCTGCGATGGTTTTAATGCTTTCAGGATTGACGGACATCCCATCCCTGTTCACCTTTTCCCCTTAAACCCAACTTCTTCTTGGAAGAGATGACACTTCTTCGGTTTTATCCTGAGGTTAACGTCTCTGAACCTCGTAAACAACTCTATAAGATTTCTAAGATGCGATTCGAAATCCTTTGCCTATACGATCACATCGTCCAAGTATGCGAGACATTCTTTCCATGTGAGTCTATGGTGAACGACCTGTATCACTCGGCTGAACGTTGCTGGACTGTTGAATAAGCCGAAAGGCAGACACAAATGCTCGAATAGACCGTACTTTGTTAGGACAGCTGTTTTATGGCGATCACGTTGATCGACCGCTATCTGCCAGTAACCCGCAGCCATATCGAGTGTTTTCTTAAAGGCACTACCCGCCACGGAATCCAAGCAGGCTCTGATATTTGGAAGAGGGAAAGCGTCTTTCAACGTCACGTTGTTAAGGGCTCGGTAGTCGATATAACATCGCAAGGACCCATCCTTTTTCCTGACAAGCACAGTGGGAGACGCCCACTCGGACGCTGACGGCTGAATCACCCCCTTCTCAAACATTGCCTCTATGTGCTTCTCTTCTTCCGCCTTCAAAACCTAAGGGAATGTGTCTCATGTGTTGTAGTAGGGGCTTCGAGTCCCCAGTTTCTATCCGATGTGGTTTCCCCTCGCCCCCCGGAACAAACCTAGATCTAAATCACTATCAGCAAACACTTCCTGAAATGACAGAAGAAGCTTTACTACCCTCAATGCTTGTTCCTGTCGTAACCCACTAACGGAACGATCGAAAAGGTCACCAAGATGAGGAGGAAGCGCTGACCGCACCCTTGCCAATTCGTTTTCCAAATCTCCGCCTGGCTCAACTATAACTTCCCTGACAATCGGAGATCCGACCGCGTCCGCATCGTGGCTTCATCAGCTTCTAATACGGTGCCAAAATTAAACCCTTTCCTCAGGGTGATGAAGTTGTCCGTAGGATTGCACAGCTTTAAAAAACATCATTGTTGGAACAACAACTCTACTTTTGAGACGGACTTAAAAAATGTTTGCTCCATCGTCATTGGAATCATGTACGCATACTGCAGCGTGGTATTCACCATTCAACTCAACAGTATATGTTGTTAAGTCAATAACAGCTCTATGCTTATTAAGAAAATCAAGTCCCAATATGATTTGGTCGGGTATACGAGCAACACCCACCGAGGCCCGAGCACGAAGGGAGCCTTAACCATTGTATGCCCCCTCCAAGGCATGTCCTTTGACCACAGAATCTTCCCCAACCCCACGTTAACAAATTGCACACAACTCTAAGCTGACGAATGTAACCTGAGCTGTTGTGTCCACAACTGCTCTGCAGTCCTTACTTCCATTCTGATAGGGGGGATCAACGACTTTCGATGTCGTGAATCACCATATGAAGGATACAGGGAAACTTCCCGCAATAAAATATCGGCACTTTTTTTTTAACTTCAATGGGATTTGAAAGGGCTGAGGGTTGGCCTATTGCCTCAGCCCTTGGTCGTTTATAGGCAGCGCAGTAGGTGAAGGCGATCGAGAACTCCGCACAATAGATATCTTGCTTTTCGGACATTCACGGGCAAAATATGTAAGCTCACCGCATTCAAAGCAGCCGCGCCCCCGTGTCGGGAAGAGGGGTCGATTTCCGGCCCTTTCCTGAACAAGCCTCAGTAGTGAGTCTATCTGAGTCCGTATCTTTGAGAGCTCTTCCTCCGTTTGCTTGACTCTCTCTGTCAAGTTGTTTCCTACTTGCCCCCGGGCAGGGCCAAGAACCTGCCGTATGGACGCCGTTTTCCGATCTTCGTCAGTCTGAAATGAAACTCTTCTGACCTCTGTCTTCAGCTGTTTTGAAGGACGATATGCGGGAGATCCTGCTTACCAAATCGCTTATTTAGCTTTGAGCAGAGAACCTTGATGTTATCACGCATGTGCAATGACCTGGAGCTGAAAAACTTAAAAGCCTTATCACGGAGACACTCAGTAAGTTTATCTAGTTTCTGCCTCTCTGACCAACCATATCGGTCACCAATGTGGGAGATCTGAACAAAGGAAGGCTTCCATCCGGTCTTGCCGTCGTAAGTGGGAAACTTGACCTTCCTATCCATCTCCTCACTTGCCAAAATTGATGCCCCTACCCCAGAACTTTGGTGTTTACTACACACCTTATCAATTGATCCAAGTCCTCGATGCGTTTCATTGTCAATGGCACTTGGAGCAATATCATCTACGGAACCGACGACCAAACCCTACCATCATTTCATCAACCCTCTTCATCATTTAAATGTCCTTCCTTTCAAATTCCTCAGTTCTATTTCTTAAGTCCTTCTCAAAGAGGACTTTCCTTCCTCAACTCTCTCTGCCAGGTCCTTGACCTGTTGCAGTGATGGTTCAAGGTTGGTGCCCTCCCTACCACCAGAAGCTACGGTGTCATCAGTGTCATCACATCCTGATTGACCAGAGGGTCCCATAATGTACTAGTTACGCTAGCGAGACCCTTGAGATCTTCCCAAGTCATCGACCCATTACACTCATCACGCTTTTGTAAAATAGACTTGGCTCTATTGGAACCTATACCATGAATTGTGATAAGTTCATTGTATGTCGCCGTATTGATATTCGGTGCCATGTTTACTATGAGTTTACTACCAAAACGAATCCACACAACAGAACAGACTGAACATAGAACACCAACACGTGCGCTAGTGACAAAGAATACAGCCTAGCGCTATAAATAGCTATCGGTGAACACACCTGAGTGTATAACTATACACAGAATGAAAACAAGGTAAAAACTACAAGGAGCAATATTTATTAAAAACCTTTTGCTTCCGACACCAAATGTTGTAAAGACGGCTTAATATATGCTATTGTAACAATGTTACGCTAACAATGCTGTTAAATATTTTCCTGACTTAGCTGTTACAGATATGGACATAATTTTAGCATAGATTTATAGTGCAATATTCAATCTAGTGACAGAATTTTGTGTTGACACCATTTCCATGTTTGTTTGTGTGGCAGGACACAGGGAGTTATAAGACTTGAGTAGTTAATATTTTTTTCCGGATTTTCCCACAATATAGTGGGGTGGTTAAACTTAAATATTAATATCTTTCTTAAATGCCGGTCATTAGGTACTTTCCAGCTCACTGTATGTTTAGCTTGAATAGTTCTACAACGTGATTTGAAAACCAGACTTTTTGCAAAATTCTGAAATATTTTAATTTCGATTTTTCTTTGGTAGAACAAAGAGGGAAATTAATTGTGGTCTGAGGCTATGAGCGAACTTCACGGACTAGTGCTATCCACTTTATGACATCACTTCCGGTCCGAGTTGGCGAACACTTGTCTCTAAATATTACCAACTCTAACCAATTGCTCACGACAGTATATATGGTAAAGTATATAAAAATCATAATTATTTCAGTATCATTTTGCGACAATGGTTCCCCTATGATGTTATTTATACATTTTAATTCACGTTTCCGGACATGACGGGAATCCAACATCCATTACCAAAAAACCTTGAACTTGATATGATAAAACAACTTAGTGATGGTCCGGCACGTTCTACTGTCAAACAAATATCATACTGTTTGTATTCAAGTACAGAAATTGGAATATTTTTAATACATTTTGGAGTTGATATATAGTGCTGAATCACCCCGGCATCGCTACAGCATATTGTATTAATTCATATCATGCCGAGGCGTTAGCTAAAGGCCACGTTTGTATATATAGTGTTTCAAATAATGTTTGTCATGAGAGGAATAACGATACAATTATTGCTTGTAGAACGCTTTGCGGTATACAGAGAATAACAAATGCTATATTTTATAATAATATAGAACAAATAGAGAAAGTTGGTGTAACTTGTTTCTCAGTTTATATGCCATTTCAAAATTTGCTAAACATATTAATACTTATTCTTCAAACACAACAATAATCAGCTTAACCTCAAAATAGTATCTCGCGGTCAGTCTTCTATGTTCTTATCGTACATTTCGTCCACAAACATCTAAAGGTTATTTTTAACGTTAATTAACAGATATTTAACATTTGTGCTACTTGTCGAACCTCAAAGTCATGTTCACATACTTATAGGCAATAGATGGGTATCTTGACTTAAATAGCAAATGGTGTGTATTTTGGATTGCTCATATACCAGGCAGAACGAACGAAAGAACGATAGAGCAAATGTATGTTCTATGAATAGAGAATGCGAGGGTAAAGAAAGACAAAAGTGGCGAACGTTGGCGAGCCACTTCTGTCTTTCTGTCCCGAGCCAGAAATACAGCTTATATCTAAAGACACTGACCATGTATTCTATTTATCCTGCAACAGACATGAAATAATCATTTTGAAGTGAAACGGTGTCAAAAATGACAGAAATATGTTCACCTTTTAAACGTAGTTTCACTTTGAAGTAGGTCAGTCGAACTGACGCAAGTGCTATGATTCCAAAATACAGCTGTTTATATACAGTGGGTGTTTTCCGACAATACGGTGGCAGTTGCAGGATAAAAATGAATATTGAATTGAAATTATTTTATTCTTTATGCAAAGTGATACACTATAATTAACTCGGAATGTTAAAATTGTAAACCTTCGCAACATTCAATGCTGCAAATCTCAACTAGAATCCGTGCAAGTAATATGGAATTACTACAAAAAATGTTGGTACTTTTATCATTAATTAAGCAGGTTTGCTTTATTAAGACATGATTTTGTTTATTAAAAACTTACCAGAACTCTCCAGATATGATGACTTTTATTTATTTGATAGGTTACACTTATTTGATTTGTCTATTAAACACATTTACGGTTTTTTCTAAAAACAATAATGCATCATACGAGAGACTATCGAATATAAATGTATGTTATATGTAAAGAGTAAGAAAATATGATGTATAGGCTTACCCCGCCTAGGACCCCAACCTTATTAGCATTCCAATATTTACATGGGCAACAAAATTTTGGTATCTTTTTAATCTAATTACAAGGTGTATATGAAAGGGTTACGCAAGTACTAAACGTCAATCATCATCTGATTTTGACGAATAAGGTTCGTTAAGTGTGCACAAGAACAGTGAAACTTTTCTGTATACGTTACAAATAATATTCGTTAAATAACAACATTTAAGAAAACGAGTATTTCTAATTTCAATGTATCATATGTTTGTCGCGCTTCATTTCCTTTCTGTAGTGTAAACCCTGTGGGACAATACGTAGGTAGTAGGGTATGTTAACGATATTGGTGTGTATGTGTTCACTGAGTTGGTGTATTAACAGTCTCGGTATATAACCCCTTTTAAAAGCGGCCCCGGCTTATTTTCCTAAGGTTTTTAATTTGTTTTATTTCTTCCTACCAGGAAGTATGATCATTTCACAATCCAGTATATCGTTATATGTCGACAGAGCTGAACGTGTCTTAAGGTAAGCTTGTTTGGACATTGTAAAACTGATTACTCTATATCTTATATTGTGATAACGAAAACTATGTATCCGTCATACATCTCTGTAATGTGACTTTGTTCGTTTATCTATTTATATTGCAGTTAATGTCTTCTGATATAGAGATTCAGAAAATACGTATCAGTCATACCATAACACTAATGTGTAGTGTCCTTATCCACGGATCGACATTATTAATCATTATTAGTGCTGCAGCAGAGGTCGTATTTCGGGAGTGAACCGGTACCCATTTTGGCACAAAGTTCCTTATAGCTAATCTTGATCAGGGATATATCTGGTGTGTAAAGATGCCGGAGGAGATTCGTGAAATGCGGGGAACTTATTTATAGCACTATAAAGTGAGGAACACCAACATATGGTAATACTAACTGAAAATCGGCAAAATTTGTGTTCCTCTTTCTTAATATCCCCGTCTCTCAATCGTTATTGTGTTGCTCGTGTTTGTGTTCACTCTGTTGGTGACCTGTTTATTAAGATTCTGACGATATCAGTGTTATTGGTAATGACTAAAGGGGCCACAGGACAAAATCAAAAATAGATTGTGGGTTTTCCCCGTTTGGAGAGAAGATTTAAAAGGAAGGTGAATGCATTAGGGCCTTCTGATTGGATATTCAGGTGCGACATGTTTCCAAAGTTTTATGTGTTGGCTGGGCAATACACGTTTATGTAGTATATATAATAGTTAATATTGAATATTGATGTAACATCCTTTAAATGTTTAGAGATTTTTAAGAACAGGTCACTTTGCTAGAAGGTCATGATTGGTAGTACCCTACGTGAATCCAAGTTGAAATGGCAGCAGTTTTGAAACCGTGCCCTAATATCGTGTGTGTCCTCCTCGAACAGTTATCACATCTCTAATTCTTTGTTGCATTGAGTTCATCAGGGCATTGACTTTCCGTATTGGAATGTTATTCCATTCTTGGACGAGTGCATTTGCTAACTGAGGGAGGGTATTTGGGGGGTTACGGCGATTTCGAATTCTTCTGTCTAATTCATCCCACAAATGCTCGATTGGGGACAGGTCGGGGCTATATGGAGGCCAATCTATAGGAACAATGTTCTGTGTCGCAAGAAAGTCTCTACAGACTCTTGCAACGTGTGGTCTCGCGTTATCTTGCTGAAAGGTTAGATGATGCTGCCTAACAAACGGCACAACATGGGGCCTAAGGATCTCATCCCGATAGCGTACGGCCGTTAAATTCCCATTGACTATCACCAAAGGCGTCTTCAAACCATGGGAGATTCCCGCCCAAACCATAACTGATCCACCCCCAAATCGGTCGTGTTCCAAAACACAGGCGTCAGCAAAACGTTCGCCTCGACGCCGGTACACACGTTGACGGCCATCTGCTCGAAATAACGTGAATCGAGATTCATCGGTGAAGAGCATAGACCTCCAACGTCTCATAGGAAAACGTCTGGGCATATGTGCCGTTGCCCATTGCATACGACGTGCTCGACGTTGCGGTGTTAGTGGTAAACCAACGTACTGTCGCCTTGCACGCAAATTAGCCTCACGCAGTCTGTTGATCACTGTTTGGGGATGAATTCAACGGTTATGATTACCAATCGTATTCCTTGCCGTTTCAGCGGCCGTTAATCTCCTGTTACGCAGGTGTGCCAACCTAAGAACCCGGTCTTGACGTCGCGACGTTACGCGTGGACGTCCTGATCTCGGCTGGTCATCGACTCTTCCTGTTGCGTTAAGACGTGAAACTAATCGACTAATAGTCGATTTGTGAACTCTGAATTGTCGAGCGACGTGAAGTTGCGTGTTCCCTGCCAGAAGCATCGCTATAGCACGTCCTCTATCAACCTTTGATAACCGTGGCATAATTGTAAAAGGAATTATTGTTTGCAAAAGTATTGGCGATGATGTGGCTCAATGTTAGTGATGAATTGATACTGGTTTGAATGAAAAAAGAACGCATATGTTTGTACAGGCACGGTTTTTGATGTTTTTACCGCGCCGGAAGTGCATAGGTCTCTAGTCACACTTGGGTGATTTTGAAGATTGGTATGGGTGTTAGGCAGGGTGCATGTTTATTTCCGCGATTTTTATACAGATATGTATATTTAATACAAAATTAATCACAATTTTCCATGTTGCGTTTCTTTTTCGTTTCAGTATATATAATCCAATTCGTTATTGTCAGAGGGGGTTCATTAAGTGTGTAATCTGTTGTAAATTCAATACAAGATGGTGGCTCGGATATATTGAAGTTCACATTGGTAGAAATTTTGATTCTATTTATAGGTGTGTCTAATGACAATCTTAGGGTTAGTGGACCAGTGTTGAAAATTCTATTTAAACAAGACAGTGGTAAACGTTGACAATATGTTGGTTCTGTAGTTAGGCGCTAAACATTACACAGTATGGGCGAGTAACTGCTATTTATAAAACGTCACTTATAGGTATGGTAAACCAAGTTAACATACAAAGACACCTGAAAAACTTTAGAAGGCCACTTTCTATCGATGATACCTAAGTCAATGAAAATATTTTACAAGCAAGATGGACGTATTAAATGATGCAATATGTCTCTCATCATAAACAATAACATATTAATGTAAAATCAAAGGCAGGTGTGACTTTTCGTGCGTAACGGATTTCTATGCCAAGCAAAGTTTGTTAACATCGTAAAGAGATGTCAAAAACTTCATGATATATATTTTGACGAAATATCTCCATTTCTCATTTTTCATAGAAAACATGCCATGTAATTCTGACCTTGAAAACAATAAGACTTTTTGAAAAATCGTATTAAAGGTTTTCTTCATATTGTCATGCACATGTATCTCGATATTATTATGGTTAGAGGAATAAATATTCCAAACTAATTCTGTAACCTTCCAAAATCATGTTTTCTTTCAATGATTCAGATAATTTTATCTTTTGCATGTATCTCCTTTTGAAATAATTATTAAAGAAAATTAACTTATATCTTAATATACGTAATATTTGAATATAGGCATATATTTATCGTTGGAGAGGGCATTATGATGTTACATTTACATTCTGTGATGCATTTGTCTACATGTCGTTAGTAAACCAAATTGTATTCATGAGACTGTATACTACAATTTACAGTGATTCGGTCAGTGTAGGAATACAGCTCCAAGTGTTGTAGATTAAACAATGGCCGCCAGTTACGTTCGGTCTAAAGAGCTTTGGAATGCTAGCATTTATTTACAGAAGCCACAACGAAAAATAAAGCAACATCACAAGTTATGAGAGTATCATTTTATAATTAGAAAAAATGTAGTCAACACGAAATTACTATAAGTGCCACTCTTGATCTATACGAAATATGATCAAATTGTGAATGTCGTCACACTCACAGGGGCTCGTTCCGAATTTTCAGAAATGCAAGATACGACACCAATAAAAGTAATGTATTTATAAAAACAATCTTGTATAAATATCGGGAGTATCGACATGGTTTCCGGTTGAATATGTGTAGGCTATTCACTGATGTCAAAGGCCTACCTTACAAAATCGAGCCCCTGTGAAGTTGAAAATCGTCTGCTAAGTTAGCCTAGCGACACTGAGTTGACCGGTTAGACTGGAATCTGTTTCGAACGAAATATCCTTGGAATCGTTCCCCCTACTGTCAAGACGACTTTCATTTAGAATCTAAACGCTGGTATTCTTGTTACATTAACGTAAATCCAGTCGATAGAAACCTGTTTCCGAGGAATCGAGTCTGTCCTGGGCAATGCCCATTCGAACCGCATCACTTCTACATGTTAACTTTATATCATTGCGCAGAAAAAACTGTTTCGATTTTGAACAATCAGAAATTATGCAATTGTGAACAATTTGGCGATACCTACAAGCGTATATGAAATAAAAAATAAAGCCAAATTTGTACAAAAACGTTCTTAAAATTCTTAAAGTTCTTCAAAAATGTGCTTGCTATTAATAACGTCATCAGGAACTATATTATTCCTTCTGGAAATTTCGGCTTTTCCGGTATTTGAACTTGATGATGTCAGTGATAGGGTAAGCGGCAAATTTAAACGCGTCATAACCTACACTAAATAAAAAATCTTTATGAATGTAAATATAAGCATTGAACTGTTACCAAATGGTAGTATACAGTTCAATGCTTAAATATAAACCTGATATGATTTTACATTAAAAAATCTATCGGATCGTTAAATCACTATATTGGGCGAATCTTCTCTAAAACGTTAATTTCTGCTAGCTTGACTAAGTCATTTGTCTGTATATCTTCATATCTAATTGAGTTTGTATACTAAAACAAAAGGTATGCTTATATGTGATTTTGTTCACCATTTCTGAGTTTTATACAATTTGTAGATTTTTGTAATATTTCACTTACAGAATATTTGGCGGAGATATTGGATATGGGACTGTTAAAACTGTTCTGTGGTGAGTTATCAAATTGTACACTACTATCCGTATGTCACCTATGTACGTATTAATTTGTTAGGTTGTATTTATACATACAAATATCGACCTCGTCAAAATCGACAAAAGGAAAAAGCATGCCAACCTATTTTCTAAATCTATCTCTAATCTATTTAAGTATGTTTAAAACGGCATTCCTTCGTTCGAACATCAGAAACATGAACAATTCTATTGATGAAATATATGTCCGAATGATGATTATATGAGTGTCGGTGCCTTTATGTAATGAATAACGCCGAAATGTACAATAAAAATGCGTATCGCATTAAAATAACGTAATTAGTGATACTTCGGTTCGAATTAATTTTCAGGACTTAATACTCGAAGAACTTTGGTTTATCATAAGAGCAAAACTCAGTAATTTAAAGATTACAACTTCTACTACTTGGAAAAATTAAACTAAACAACCTATAATTATTAAATATTTATTACAAAATTATAGTTCTACTAATATTTCATCTACCTAGAACTTTCTAATTTGGGATTATTTCAAATCTGATTTTAACTTAGTCATTATCTTGATATTCTTTTTTCTACAGAGGTTATCCTTTTTCCTGTGTTGTTTAACATACAGACTGTACACAACCAGGTCATCAATAAGAAGGAAAGGATTCTGATTTATCCTACAACGAACAACGAGCTCTACAACGTCAAAAGTTTAACACACCTCGCCAATTGTACAGATGAGGATGTTTGTCGTTGTTATATCTCAAGCGATAATACTCTTGTGGCCGACTGTTCTTACTTAAATATCGAACTCGTTCCTCGATTTCATCGCAATGTTACTGTTATCCATCTACAGGGAAACAAACTTAGGACTTTTTCTGGAGAAGGTATTCCGGAAACGGTTACATATCTGGACCTCTCAGGAAACAGAGTAAACTCTTTCATCGGATTTCCTTTCAAGGATATGAAACAATTGGAATATTTATATTTAAACAATAATGCTCTGCAGTATACTAAGGAAGTGTTTCACGATAATATTTTCCACGGATTGACCAGCTTAAAGCATTTGAATATAAAACAGAATAATATAAAATTTGCCCTGCGAAATTTACACTTTCCAGTCGGCCTTTCTAAATTGGAAAACCTTGAAACCCTGCTCTTGGACGGTGTTGATATGACTGGTTTTGAGGAAAGTTTTGAGTCATTGACTAGCTTAAACACACTTGATTTATCTGGCAAAACAGGGGTTTGTCACTTAGGCATATTGAGATCCAATTTCTTTCAAAATATTTCTAACTTAGTGAATTTGGATATTTCAGGCTGTACCATTCATAAAATTGAAGTAGGGACCTTTCGCATTTTGAAATCTCTTCATACACTAAACATTTCATCTAATGAATGTCTTACTTTTCGGGTACTTGGAAATGTCACACATGATCTGCAATATACGTCCATTCGTGTCCTTGACATTAGTCGCTTACATTGTACGTTTGGACCCAGTACAGTTATACACAGACATGATATTGAACATCTTCTGAACACTAACTTGACGCATTTGTACGTGGAGAGTAATCGGATGGCTATGCTTAATACTGGTGTCGCAAGGACACTTCCGAGAAATCTAAAGTTTTTATCTGTAGCAGATAATAAGTTGTCTTTCGGACTTTATTATGTAGAACTGATATCTGAGTTGCCAAATATCGAAATAGTGCGCGCGGACCATCAGGGGAGTCCTCACAACTTAGAGACTGGCAGTAGCGACTGTAACGATTGGCGTGCTCCGCCGCCATCATCGGAACTATCATTTAGTGGATCGAGTGAATTACTCGATTGTAACAGAAATCCTCTGCGAAAGCTAGATCACAACAGTAAGATTTTAACAAAATTTTCTTTTCCTGTTTCCTTAAGGGAGTTTTACTACAGCCATAATGCAATGGATTTTGAAATCGGATCACTAGTTTTTGGAGAAAATAATTTAGAAATTTTAGATCTAAGTAATAATCTTTTCCATTCATGGAGAGGACCTTTGACAAATTTGCGGCAACTAAAATATATCGATTTATCTCATAACTACTGTACTTATATGTCTGAATACTTTTTTTCTGTCGATAACATTGTCAAAACTTTGTTGATTCAAAACAATCTGTTAGGACTGGTTCTTAACAAAGATGACAATAGGAATATATTCAAGAATTTTACAAATTTAGAACTGCTCGATCTTTCTACAAATCACATATATGCTTTACCGACACTTCTTTTCAAACACCAATACAAACTGCAAACATTAAATCTTGTCAAAAAATGGATATCTAAGAATAGAGCATTTTTTGTGAATTTTGATGCATACGAATGTTTATTTTCTAATGGAACACAAGTGCCCTTTTCAAACTTTGATGATACTTTGATTGAAATAACGAAGTCATGTGACAGTTATATCGGTATCATAGCGGTGTTTGCATCAGTGATTCTGTTATCAATTTCCCTGACCATTTCCGGTATCGTCTACCGCTATAGATGGAAACTACGGTACCTGTTTTACATGGCAAAGACAAGATACAGAGGATATACACCTGTCACTAATGCAGAGGACGACGATGATTTCATATACGACGCATTTATATCATATAGTTCAGATGATTGCAAATTTGTCAAAAACGACATACTGAGCAACTTGGAGGATAAACAAGGATTGCAACTGTGTCTTCATCAACGGGACTTTAGTCCGGGCGTAGAGATAGCCGAGAACATAACTAATGCCATTCATCAAAGTCGGAAAACCGTGGTCCTACTATCTAGAAACTACCTTGATTCACATTGGTGTATGTTTGAATTCAACATGGCTCGAATGGAGAGTATATATTCTAGGGGAGCCAGCTCTATTCTGTTGCTAGTTTTCTATGAGGAAATTCCTAGCCAAAGACTTACCTCTTACGTTATTGGATCTGATAGAAAGTGAAATGTTACATTGAGTATCCTGATGAAGACATCCACGGTAGAGTTTTGTTCTGGAATAAACTGGCCACATCGATTTCCCCGCATGCAACAACTACAGTATAAGGATATTGGAGGACGGTTTCAGACTCAATTCCCCTAACGCAAAAGTCGGTCATATGGAAAAGCGACAAGAAGTGGATTTGATTAAATTCTACACTGACAATATCTGTGACATAGGCTGATTCAAGCGTATAACTAAGTTACCTGTGAAAAGGGAAATACCCTAATTCTATAAATAGAACACTAAAGAGTTCCTCGATCGCAGAAAAAAGCGGATGGCGATATCGCCGAGGGTAATATATAGGGATTCGGGACGTTTGTATTGTTATGAACGTGGCGGATGGCGGTATGCGACGGTGGCGAACTTAACGAGGGAATTATATAGAAGGGAACTCCGTTCTAGGGGTGTAGATTCGGGTGGCGATAGGTCGAGGGTACACTGTAGCTATTTGTAGATATGTTATGGTGAAATAGATAATAACTGCAAATGATATTGTATTTTCAGAGGCCATGTAGTTAGGGTGTAAATATTCTACATGCGGTCACATGGTATGATCGTAAGAATCGGAACAATTTGGGGTTAGTTCGGTTTATGTCCTTTCAATAGCTGTATGCTTGTGTCATATGGGAAGCGCCATTACAAAGATACGCGAACATGAACATACCTCAGCCACCCAATACACAGACACTATACGCAAAAATCTGTGTATTTGTATGTTATTGCTTATAACAGAATGAAATTTGGAGAGATGTTAGATATGTAATTACATATACCAAACAGTTCCACGTTTGAAGATTTGCTGACCCACATCAAAACAATTCCAGATTTGCAACCAAGAAACCCATAGGAAGGACGACCAAACTGTTGAAAATGATCTTTTGATGGCGTTATGGTTAATAGTTTCACTTTATGGTATGGTCTATAACAGATTGGATGTATGCGAGTAAATATTGTCTCGACACATTAGAAGAATTTTGGTGGACTTTATTCCCAACATTTGTTGAGTAAATTCATTCCTGGCCAAGTGAGAACAAACAAATTGTGCATGAGTGATTCAGACAGAAGAGATGTTGTTTTTCTCATGTTATTTTTCGTTGTGAGAACATGGTTAAAATCTATGTGGACCCTCTGATTTACCTTAAGATTAGACATATCGTTGTCGTTGATGTCTTTCGATACCCTATCAATTTTGAAAACCTCTGCAGAAGGTTGATCAGGTTCAACAAACTGTTTTGCTATTGAATGCCTTTGTAGCTATCAAAGATCGTTACAAGAATGGAGTTGATAGAAATGAGCGGTAAGTCATCGCAATTACTTGCATATCTCACATTTGCATCATTCAGGTACAAATACAAAAATAACTGATACCAATCGAACTGGTTGCGAGACACAGATAATACTTGATTGTAAAAGGTATGTCGCAGGCATGACACAACGGAGGATCTTCCTTTCGTAAAATATAACTGAGAGCTATATATATATATGGCCAATGGTTTATGTATTCTTAATGGTGAATTAACAATATAAATGTCATTACGGCCATAAAATGGTGAGTAAAACTATAACTAAAATGGGGGAAATGACAAAACATCAAACATACGAAACATGTAAAAATGTGAATATATATTGGTACCTTCACGTTCAGTTTATGATGATTTTACTCACAGAAGAATCCATTAAAATATATCCAGTTCAAATTTTTAACAGTCATCAATGCCAATGTTTTACCCCATCTTTGCTGTTAGATTTCAAATGTAGATTTTTCTCCAATCTCATCAATTTTGGAGTATACCATTAACATTGTGTAAGGAAAATTGGTTTTCTGTCGGAGTTATCTCCCTTTTACATACAATTGTTAAGCGCTGTTTTATCTCATTGATTATTGGATGATTACTAATTAATGGTTGGATTGTATAGATTGAAAATGATTCCTAAATATACCTTGATTGATAAGAAAGATAATATACCATGTAAATGTGTTTGTATATAAAGATGATACAAGGTTTTAGAGCGAAATGTGCAATATGCAAATGAATGGTACCACTGGCTTGCCGAATAGCCTGGCACATAAATAGCCAGCTACAAACTGTGATCGGGGGGAGAATATGCCGCTGAAAAGTGGGCGTGATTCTAATTGATTTGTATGCGTATGCAATCTGATTTTTCCCGTTTTCCCCAGATGATTTCTCTGAGTACTGGTGTACTACAAATATATTTTGCTCCATCCAAGAGGGTAAACTGGTATCCGATCTGTTTCTTTTATAATTACATCGATGGTTTTGTGCTTTATTTATTCATTTAAAATGTTTTTTTTAAAGGAGTTATGTATTGATAATAATTAAAATGTTGATTCCATATTACTTTCCAATTATTGAATGACGTTTTTATCTGTAAATATTGAATAAAATTTTATGAAACTTAAAAAAGATAATAATTACAATGTTGATTCCATATTACTTTCCAATTATTGAATGACGTTTTTATCTGTAAATATTGAATAAAATTTTATGAAACTTAAAAAGAAACTGACAGGTTTCAAACCCCGGTAGCTACGAAGGCTGAGTAAGTCTTTGTGGAGAGACTGAGAAGTCTCTCATGTAACGATTGGTGGTCGCTGAATAAGTGCCCATTAGTCGTGAGGTAGTGTGTTGTTGCGCTGTACGAGGCAGATGCACAAGGTTACAGTGCCGGGAGCACTTGTATTGCTGTAGAAAGCTGGTGCGCAAGTTTAACCACTACCAGGTTCCAGTGTCGGGAGCAATTGTATGGTTGGTGCGCTGAAGGAAGCCACTGCGAGGTTCCAGTGCCGGGAGCAATTGCATTGCTGTTGCGCAGGGCTGGATAGGCCAGTGCGCAAGGTAGACACTGGGAGCACTTGCATTACTACTGCGCTTCATAAGCTGGTGCGCAGGTAGCCGGTGCGCTGTGCAAATGCCGGAGCACTTGTAATAGGCGTGATTGATTGATCATTGCCGGCGCGCACGACAGCCACGGCGCGTACCAGTGCACTGAGAGAGTACATACATTAGGCGTTTGCGAGCGTCAGTGCCTGCTATAGTTATATTTGTATGGTAGTTTTAAAGGTCCGTGGCAAGCAGCACGACCGTTTCACTTGTTCTTGTATGTCATATATAGATAAATCATTTGTAATTATTGCCGATTATATTCCGATTGAGAGTAGATTAGTCAAGTGCATTTAAAGCACAGCTTATCCCAGGAGACACTTGGGACGGACCAGGTGCACGTTACAATTGTTATGTAATTAATATTCAAGCTTCAATTTGATAAACCATTAATAAATGACATTTACAACACATATTAGTCTCCATTATTATTCCTGGTTATTTCTAACAGCAAACATAGCTGCTGTCTTTTGGCTCAGTTTCCTGACAGAAATGACATAAATGACATTTATTTGCACTGGTAAAATAAATGTCATGTATGTCAGACTGTTAATTTGTATTCCCTTATTCATTATTGACTGTACTATGATCATATGTCCCTATTCTCACCTAGCGGGTTGTTGTATACGTAAGGGTCATATCTTTTGTGCGTGGTGGAAATTCCCCACAGTTGGTCTGACCTCTGGTCAGCCTGTTACGCAAGTTTATGGTCATCGACTGGTCAACCAATCAGAAGCCATCTAACGAGCCACTTGACCAATCGCTAAGAGTATTGACCCCTCTTTATCCTCAATGTCGTCAGTACCATACCACAAGCTGGGTGTAGAAAAGCTGCTGAACTTTTGTTGAAAACATTTACTATAGTTTTCCAATTTTCCTCCAAATTTTATCCCGACAATTACATACCGTGTATTGCAATGGATGTAAAGAGTACTATCTAAAAATGTGTTTAAAACCTGGATAAGCAGATGCGATATCACAATTATTCAATCGTATTTAGTAACTTCTAATTTGCTTTTATGTTTGTTATAAAATCGAATGGCATAATTGATGTTTAAGTGTACATGTCATTTTCCATTCTCAATCTTTGTCGCAAATTTTTTACCCCATCTTTGTTGTTAGATTACAAATGTTGATTTCTCCAATCTTATCGTTTTTTGGAGTATACCATTAACATTGTTATGTAACTGATATTCAAGTTAAAATTTGATAAGCCATTAATAAATGACATTTACAACACAATTTGGTCTCCATTATCATTCTTAGGTATTTCTTATAACAAACATAGCTGTTGTCTCTGGGATCAGTTTCCTGACAGTGATAACATAAATAATATTATGTATGGTATAAATGCATGCCATTGTGTATTGAAAGTGGGACAAGACACTATAATAATTGCTCTAGACGTTGCCTTAAATAAATACTGATATTGGGAAATTACTTATCTGGTTATGTTCTAAGTTACGATTGATAAGATGGCATAAAGATTCACAAAATATTTCATCTTGTCTGAAAATGATTTTATAAAATCATAAAAAACAGTTTAATTCGTAACAAATAATTCCACAGGACTTGTTTTGTTTGAAAAAAGAAACAAACAAAAACAAACAAAAAACATCTATCCAACTTGTACATATTTACATCCAATACAAATGGAACTCAACAAAACATGGAAAGTATCTAATATGGTTTCAAAATAGCATTTTTATGTCATGTCATGCCTTTGAGTAATGATGAAAGTAGCCAAGTATCTGCAAAGACGAGAAGAAACAAAAACTTTGAGATTTATCGCAACTGTTTGCCAAGTCACAGGAGGGACGGAAGCTATCGCTTTCATGATTACATTCTTCTAAGGATTGCCAAATATTTATCATTTCTGATGTATGTAATGTCTTGCATTAAACAATAGTTTGAAAGAAAGCCCGATATACCATTTTGGTGAACAGCGTTAATTTTTAAAGATGAAGGTCTTCAACGATTGCTTCTGAAGTAACCAACGTTGGAATACAAATAATAAGGATACTTGTTATATTGGACATCCATGTTAATACTATCGGCCTCATCATCATTGAAGCTGGCTATATCATGCAGGTCTAAAGTAAAATTTTAATGCACGTAGGAAGGGTATTTGTTTTGTTCTTAACATAATTTAATCAAAGTCTTAACAGCAACGTTCTTGCTTACAAATCACAAAGTTGTAGATATGATGAAAACGAGGTATACGTGTACATACCTTGAAGGTCATTTTACCAGCATCAGTTAAGAACGATTAAAATTTGCAGTCACATGGGTAACCTACCATTATTTTGGTATTCCGTCCAGGAGCCTCCAAGTCTGTTTTCAGAAGATCCGAAAAAGAGAAAATAAAATAAAACTATGAAAAACAAATTAATACAGGCACATATACATGGGAGGAAATATTTGTGTTATCTGGAATAACAATTCTTGCATTTTGTCTTCTATTTTTCATTATATACTCGGGAAAAAATGAATAGAACAAGTACGATACAACATCTTTATGTCTGACATTTAAATTGAAATTAACTTTAATTCACAATTTAAACTTGATTTTAATGTGGTTTGGTTTGGTTTGCTTTTGTTTAACGTCCTATTAACAGCCAGTGTTATTTAAGGACGTACCTGCCAACTGCCCCACGTAGGTTTCGAACTCTCAATCCAGTGGTAGAGGGCTAGTGTTAAAGTGTCGGGACATCTTAACCACTTAACCACTTGGCCACCGCGGCCCCTTTACTGTGGAAATTTGGTGAAATATATCCTCACCCACAATGTTCTGTCAATGTCATTGCAAATAGGAACACATTGGAAAATGAGTTTTCATTTAATAATATTTCATTTTTTATCAATTTGTATAATTACCATCACTGTCTTCACGTGCCGTTGTATTGGCTGTCTATAACGACATGTGTGGCCATTTGAACCAAAATGTCTATTGCTCTCTGGCACTGTCCATTGTCTCTTTAAACAATTGCCGATCTTGTTATTGGTTATATGATATGTATGATACATGTTGTACTGTTACATATTGGGTCAGTGTACGTTTACATTAATCATAATGTATTGTTACTGAGATATTAAAAAAACGCAGCACAGTATGACAATATATACACTTAAAATCATTATGAAAAACACATTTTGAATATTAATATGCGCATCATGCCTATAACAATTATGTTATAAAACAACTACAATTCAAATACGAGGGTTGATTGATATGTTGTGAGCCTCATATTGAAGGAGGTACTAAAGGATGTTCTTTTGGAGTCCTATTAGTCTCTGACTGTATAGGACCGTGTACCCAAGGACTGTTCTCATTTGGTTAGTGTAAACAAGACAAGCGGCTTTTGCAAAATGGACAAAATCGGTTAGGGTTAGATTGAAAGAGTCTGTCATTGCCATGGCTGCCATTCACGATTGTGGCTTTAAATTGATTGAGCATCTCCCTTATTCACCTGATCTCGCTTCATCAGACTTCCAAAAACTGACAACAGCTATTTCAGGCACCCTAATCATACTCCAACACCAACCCTAACCCTAGCATGCAGTGGATGACTTTCTGAACATCCATGAAAAGGACTTCTATAAAAGTGGCATTGAGGCCCTTAAATACCGCTGGGAAAAGTGTACATACTGAAGGAGATTATGTTGGCAAATAATACAATATGTCCAGCAAAATTCAAATCCTTCAATGTGAGGCTCACAATTTATCAATCATGCCTTGTTTCAACTTTCTACACAAAGGGCTCATGATTGACTATAATTGACGATATGGTCCGACCCTGGAGTACAATATGCCAAGTCCTTGCCGATGTACGTACGTCTTACCTTTAGATGCTAATATGTCACTCAGGTCTATCTCAATGGTCATTCTGGGTAATATCAATCAATTTCATTATCGGTAATTACCATCTGGCTGTTACTCGGTTGTTTCTGTGCTGTCTTTACTGCTGTTCGGGTATAATGATACAATGTAAGTGTAAGGAAGCCTAATCGAATGATTCTTCTGAATCCAGATGTCGTATTTTGGAACAAATTCGACAGGTTGTTTGTCTTCCACCAAGGACACATGTGAGAAGCCAATAATAAGGCGCTGTATCTCACACTGCATGCTAATCGTAGAATGTGACTATAAGTAGGTCCCCTAAAGAATCGACGATGGACTTTCGTCAGTGTTCTATGTTTAGGGGACATTGAGGAGACCAAATAGATAGTTGTTTGCCTCCACTGCATTACTAGGGTTATTAAATTTTGCTGGGATACATAATGTCGGTCGTCCATTCGTCCATACTTCGATGCATTCGTGTGTCAATCCGTCCGGATTCGTTAGAACTAAAACGTTTATATACACAAGAGATATTCCAAACAAAGCTTCAATTTGGACACATCCGTCAGTGCGAGTTATTTCTCTTTGACCATTTTGTGTAAAATGGAGTTTGAAATCAGCAGGTGGTTAGGCCGTTCTTGCAGAGCGTTTTACCTTTTCGTTTCCGTTTTTCAATTATCTACATAATCTCGTATGTTTCGACCAGGGACGAATACTTGCGACTTATAACAATATCAAGCAGACACTTTTAAATCTCATCTCCTTTAGTTTTTTTCCTATCAACTCTTCTTCCGTCCTCATTTGATTTCTCCACGACTTTATAATGTCATCTACCTTAGTGTCTGTCGTCTGATGCAATTTTGCTGCGGATGTCACCTCTGAAGCATTAAGAGCGTAGCTGTCGTTAGTCACTGCAGGTAAAGTGCCTTGATATAAATTTGCCTAAAACATGAGTTATGCCCGATCATCGGCGACCAGATTTCGAAACCCAGGTCTGGTCGTGCATTTTTTTCGCTCCTCTTACAGTTAGGCATTGTGTAATTGAATAAAAAACAAAAGGAATCCTGTTACACACTTTGAGATATAAAACCTATTGTGATGAAAAACATACATTCAATTTAAATGGTGCAAAATCAATTGAGAATACGATATAATAAATTGATGAACCATTGGCAAAATATAAACCCAAGTATGTATTTTCATAGATACCCAACGCAAAGTACTAGAAGAATAAGATCAGGTGCTTCGCAGGAGTAAGCGTCTTCCGCTCCATTGACTACTTGAAATGTGAGCTTGGGTTGGTGATTACGGAATAACCAGACCTAACAGATAATATCCAACATGTCCAATTTCATATGGCATAGTGAAATAGATTATTTCAAATTGAGATCATGATGTCGACCAATAAAATCTTCTACACCCCTGCATTTAAAGGTTAATTTTGTACTTTTACTAGTGATGCTGTTTATATCAAACGCATTCCATATAGGAGATATTGAAGAGACTAAAATAGATCTGCCCGCATTGGAAAACTTGGGATCTTTAATATGTCCTTTTCCCTCTCACTGCTCTGTCTTTAAGTGTATCTTTGACACCCATTTTCAGATGACCTTGGTTGTTGTGACGACTTTAAACACATGAAATAAAGCAAACTCTTAAAACTGCTCCGATAGAACCCCTGATCTACTGAAGTATTATTACGGTGGCTGATTTGTGCCATTTCGTTATTTCGTCTTTTCTCCCCGAAAAGACGAAAATGAAATATCTAAATTTTCGTTCTTTCGTCTTTTCGCCCCGAAAAGACGAGAATTAACAAACTTTAATTCTCGTCTTTTCGTGTTTAAAAATCTCGTCTTTTCGTCTTTTCGTGGCGAAAAGACGAAATTTAACAAACCGTAATTCTCGTCTGGACTTTTGGTCTAGCCACCTGTTACTGTCTCTATATTAATTAACTTTGATGTCTACAATTGTTTATTTATTACATTCGGAACTGAATCACTGTTATATTTGTTTATATTTATATTAAAGTGTGTATTGATTATACCAATTGTACAAGTTTATAAGATTAATTTGTAAAAACAAGTGATTAAATCAAGTATACAACAATTTTATTTTGCTATTTTTGTATTATATAACATTCGTGTGATTATACCAAGTGTACACGTTTATAAGATTAATTTGTAAAAACAAGTGATTAAATCAAGTATACAACAATTTTATTTTGCTATTTTTGTATTATATAACATTCGTGTGATTATACCAATTGTACACGTATTAAAGTTTATAACTACAATATGTGGGAAAGAAAATCTAGGAAACACTAGTGAACAATGTTTAGCTCATTTACCTGATAATCTTGCTTAATATTTCTGAAATAGACAAAACTATACGTGATTAAATTGGGATGTCGTTTTGCTCTGTATTCATGTAAAACAAAATCATGTTTTTTTGTTTATTTTTTTTGTTTGTTTTTGTTTTGCTTTTGTATTTGCTTTTGATAAATAATTCTCATGTGCATGTAAAATACCGTTGAATAACGAAGTTAAAAAAATCTTTATCATCTTTTCCAAGAATGCATTAAATATAAAGAAGAAATATCAACAATATATGTACATAAAATAAATAAATGATTGATTTCCAGTATATCAATGGCCATGTTTCCTCAATATATCTAAAATGTTAAACTTTAAAATGAATATTTTTCCACTGTTTATCTAGCATTACTTCAAAGTTGTATACAGTATCTGCATCTATAATATGTTGCGGCAAATTATTCCATAGATCTATTATTCTGTTACTGAAGAAATTCTTTCTTAATTCTAGATTACATAGTTCCTTAAAAATTTTCTCAGAGTGACCTCTCGTCCTACTAGAACTGTCCATTTGGAAAAAAGTTCTCAGTTACTCTACAATCATAAATTTTTTTAACTATTTTAAAAACATGTTTAACAAAAATATAGTACAGAGAATCAGAGTAATTAAAACAGAAAATACAGATATGAGAATTAAAACCACAACGATAGCAAAATGCTAGCAAGAGATATAGATTTGTATGGAAACCTTCCATTAACAAAAAGGAAAATAAGACCAGGTGTTTCAAAAGGGTTAGCGTATTCTCCTTTATCGACGACTATCGCCATACAAAAGGTCAATTATTGGTTACGTCACAAGGTTATTAATGCTCAATGTAGAGCAAAGTATCGTACAACATCCAAAATATCCAAAACCAGCTAAGTTATCATGTAGCGCGCCCATCTGTATTAAGATCCGTTTGTATATTCTTCATATCATTTTTCTTCATTTAATATCATTTTATCACTGGTATATTCAAAAAATATTAGTAGAACACTACCATGGCGTGATTCTAACCAGTACATCATCCTCCTACAAAATGTACACACAATGTATCATTGATGAGTATTATTATATTCATAAACCCTCTTCATATCTGTATCCTAACTAACGCATTTTTCTAGTGATATGATCGATTTAAAAAGAACGGAAAGCAAATTTGTTAATCTAATAGTTATGCACAGTCATAGATTAAATGTCATATGTGGTCTTCATAAAAGTTCAATAGTTTTAAATATATTCAGTTGAATATATAGTGTATTCAATTTAAATTGCCTGAAGTCTTGTGATCGGATTATACATTTTAATAAATTAAAATTCTACAGCATAGACTCGTTTAATAAGTATGACGTAACTACCTTGTCAGCAATGTAGTTAACAGTGTGGTAACATCCATCTGACCAATTAGAACTTGACTCCGTCTCAAACGACATGCTCTTAGAATCTCAGTGATCTATTGACGGCATTCACTCAGAGTATATGGAAATATACACAGCTATTTCCATGGAAACACTTGAGTCTTAATAATAATGTTTTCATTTGTTTTAGTTCATATTATGTGTTCATGGCTTATTGGTGCACGAGGAATTACAGGCTATACCGGCTGTTCTGGAAATTAGACTGCTTATAGCTTCAGATTAGGACAAATAAATCCGAATGAAGCATTCTGTTTACCCCTTATCTGAGTGGTAATCATATCGACTGTATAAAAACTATTGTGACAGTTCTTAAACGAACACACGTTACTAGAACATAGACGAGTTGCGATTGGATGTTGGTTTCCATCAATTAGTCTGAGACTTCGTCATAGCTACATGACGTCACACTCATTGTATAACGTCACCAAAGGGGAGGAAGTAAACATGTGTTAATTTAAAAATAACATTGTGCAATGCAAAATTCGTCTTTATAAAGCCGGTCTTTATAGATAACATATAAGATATAAGACACGGATTTGTATTCAAAATGTCTATTTCCACTGAGTGAGCGAAAGGTTAACGACAAATCGCAAATCGATACATGAAAAATGACGTCAGATGTATGTCGTTGCTGTGGCATTAGATTCAAAAGATCCGTTCCAAACCGTTATGTCGCTCTCGTTCAGCATTCAATCTTTTGTATCGGTTTGGACTAAGTTAGAAATCATTTAGCAATACGACAGACGTTTTGTAGACGTTAGAAGGATTTATAAAAAAAAAGATTTAAACGACTGTAAATGTAGATTTTAAGCTCAATTCACGACGGTTTTTCTTATACAGTGTAAATAGTGAAATGAGAATAGAGTATAGATTCTAGCTATACCGTAAAACAATATTCTATAAATATATGTTTATGGGTTTTAAACCAATGTTTACCTCGGTAGATATGACGTATAAACAATGCTACACGGACAGAGTCACGTGATTGCCAGAGGCTAGTCCGGTCAGTGTTCTGCTTATGAGCACGTTATTCTGTTGCACTGATTTAAGTACATGTGTAACAGAGCGCATGATAAATTAAATTTAGATCACTGCCTCCGCTAGGGATCGAACCCGGGACCTCTTACGCTCAACCGATCGAGCTAAAGCGAAGATCTCTCTAGCCGAGCGGTATATTGCGGCTAGTATTTACCAGGGTTACATACTCCCCCTCCAGGAAAGAACTCGTCCTCGAGTTTCCAGGGGTTACAGCGATGCTTTCGCAAGCAGCGATGAGTATCATTCCCGAGTCCCTACATGGGCGCCAATGTAACAGAGCGCATGATAAATTAAATTTAAATCACTGCCTCCGCTAGGGATCGAACCCGGGACCTCTGGCTTACTAGTCTTACGCTCAATCGATCGAGCTAAAGAGAAAATCTCTCTAGCTGAGCGGTATATTGCGGCTAGTATTTACCAGGGTTACACATGTATACAGTATATACAAAACACAGTTGTGGACATTTTTCAATTTTCGTAATCATTGGAAAATCTTAGTACTAGTATAATGATACATCTAAAAGAATATATAACGCCTAACAGTATTTTCCAATAGTGATTTCTGACAGTTAATGTCGCTTTAAAACTGTGATCCAGAAAAAAAAACTATTTATTTTTACTTCATACTTTTACAAAAGGCATATATATATGTTATAATGAATAAAATGTACAGAAATACATATACACAATTTTTTTTTTATATATTTCATGATGATGATGATGATGATGATGATGATGATCACTATGTGAGATAATTAGTGCATGTAACTGTGAATGATGATGATGATGATGATGATGATGATCACTATGTGAGATAATTAGTGCATGTAACGTATTGTATAGTATATATATGTTGATTGTGACATATTGAGGGTATGATGATGATGATGATGATGATGATGATGATGATGATGATGATGATGATGATCACTATGTGAGATAATTAGTGCATGTAACTGTGAATGATGATGATGATGATGATGATGATGATGATGATGATGATGATGATCACTATGTGAGATAATTAGTGCATGTAACTTATTGTATAGTATATATATGTTGATTGTGACATATTGAGGGTATGATGATGATGATGATGATGATGATGATGATGATATAAGTGCATGAAGCTCTATATCATAAAAATGGTGATATATCGAATGTGGGTGATGATGATGGTGATGACCAAATTATGTATGCATAGGTGTGATGACGATAGTAATTATATATCATTATATGTGAAATAATTATTAATTAGCGCATGTATAGCTTAAAAATGATGATATATTGAATGATGATGATGGTGATGATGATGATGTAGGTATAGGTGTGGTCACTTCACTGTATGTTAAATAATTATGAATTGATGTGTGTAAGGCAATGTGTAGCTTGAAAATGATGATATATTGAGTGATGATGATGATGATGATGATGATGATGATGATGTAGGTATAGGTGTGGTCATTACACTGTATGTTAAATAATTATGAATTGATGTGTGTAAGGCAATGTGTAGCTTGAAAATGATGATATATTGAGTGATGATGATGATGATGATGATGATGATGTAGGTATAGGTGTGGTCACTACACTGTATGTTAAATAATTATGAATTGATGGGTGTAAGGCAATGTGTAGCTTGAAAATGATGATATATTGAGTGATGATGATGATGATGATGATGATGATGATGATGTAGGTATAGGTGTGGTCATTACACTGTATGTTAAATAATTATGAATTGATGTGTGTGAGGCAATGTGTAGCTTTTTCGCCAAAAAATAGCTTTAGCACTAAAAACAACGCTAATCCGCAACGATTAAATACAATTGCTTGCCACAAACATGCAGAAAATGACACCTCCGTGAAGTTGATTACTTATTCCTTATTCCTTATTCCATTACTTATTCGATTTCTCTTTACAAATTAACACTTTAAATGGTTCAAAACTAATTAATAAGCATTCACAATGCACATTCCACCATTCCATTCCTTATCCATACATTATTACTTGTTCAATACCCCCATTACTTATTCGATTCTCTCATTACTTATTCGATTTTCTCATTACTTATTCGATTTCTCTTTACAAATTAACACTTTAAATGATTCAAAACTAATTAATAAGCATTCACAATGCACATTCCACCATTCCATTCCTTATCCATACATTATTACTTGTTCAATACCCCCATTACTTATTCGATTTTCTCATTACTTATTCGATTTCTCTTTACTAATTAACACTTTAAATAGTTCAAAACTAATTAATAAGCATTCACAATGCACATTCCACCATTCCATTTCTTATCCATACATTATTACTTGTTCAATACCCCCATTACTTATTCGATTTTCTCATTACTTATTCGATTTCTCTTTACTAATTAACACTTTAAATAGTTCAAAACTAATTAATAAGCATTCACAATGCACATTCCACCATTCCATTCCTTATCCATACATTATTACTTGTTCAATACCCCCATTACTTATTCGATTCTCTCATTACTTATTCGATTTTCTCATTACTTATTCGATTTTCTCATTACTTATTCGATTTCTCTTTACAAATTAACACTTTAAATGATTCAAAACTAATTAATAAGCATTCACAATGCACATTCCACCATTCCATTCCTTATCCATACATTATTACTTGTTCAATACCCCCATTACTTATTCGATTCTCTCATTACTTATTCGATTTTCTCATTACTTATTCGATTTCTCTTTACTAATTAACACTTTAAATGGTTCAAAACTAATTAATAAGCATTCACAATGCACATTCCACCATTCCATTCCTAATCCATACATTATTACTTGTTCAATACCCCCATTACTTATTCGATTCTCTCATTACTTATTCGATTTTCTCATTACTTATTCGATTTCTCTTTACTAATTAACACTTTAATTACTTTATGAGATATCTTATATATATTTGTTAATAAGATATCTTATATACTATATAAGATATATCATTAAAGATATAAGATATCTTATAAAGTATATAAGATATCTTATATATTATATAAGATATCTTATAAACTTTAAATAAGATATCTCATAAACATATAAGATATCTTATAAACATATAAGATATCTTATATAATATATAAGATATCTTATATAATTTGGTAAAATACTGGATCAACATTGCTCCGCGAATAAATGACAACTTGGCTTGCCATACACGCATGTTGTTAAATCGAAATCCAAAGAAATAAGTATACGTCGGATCTACCGTGTCGTCACTTACAACCAAGTCTGTTCCCGCCAGAGGGCGCAACAAGTTGCACTATATTTGGAGCATAGCTATATTTGACGTGGGCTTTCCCTAAACTTAAAACTGACCATAAAGGACATTGGTGACATAGAGATAGTTATTGACCGCAAATGTTTTTGTCTGGATATATGTTTTATCGTTTCTGTCTGAATTATAAAAAAAAAACATGCTTGACTAAATTGTCCCTTTAGCATTTGGACCTTTTTACATTTTTTCGGTCTTGATACATACCTTACAGATTATCGTGAATCAGAAACTGAAAGAAAATGTATATTTATGAAAGTATACGGGGAATTCCCAAAAATAATAACTAGCTGCCGGACCAAGTTTCTCTGAAAATTAGTCCCACAATGCAACGGCGGGTTTTACAGTCCATACAAAATGACAGATTCTGCCAAAAAAAAGACTCAAAAGTGTGTGGAATTGGCAAAACCCGAGTAATTCCTTCAGAAAGAAATGATTAATTGGAACTAAATTAGAGAAGAAAAAGGAAGGAATAGACTCGAATTCCGAATTTTTTGGACGTCTATTGGATTGCTGGTTAGCTTTTGAACATTACGAACTTCATCCATCGAAGATTTTATAGATGTTTTGTTATATGCATATTGCTATATTTTAAAATTAAGTATTTAAATGTAAACTATGTTTGCTTATTTTGTTCAGTTACCTGGGTATTACGCAAATATTCTGTTAATACGTTCATTTATGTTCAGTGCACGTTGTTATAGCCTCGTTCTCCTTGACAAATCACACTATAAATATACATGCGGCGAGTTATTTTTATACGCTGATGTCATAAGGACTCCCCCGGTCAAGCGTCCAGGCCAGTGGTCAATTTAATGTTGGGAGAGCGTGAATGAGCATCTTGGATTGCCATTAATACACGTGTGCAACTAGAAGTTTAGGTTGTTCGGGAGTATATGGCTTTAAAATAGATTACATATATATTAGCTATAAAATAACTGTAAGATTAGAAGCTTCCCTATTTAATTCGCCCGCTTATGAACTCGATCAATATACGCCTATGTAAAATGACTGGAAAGATGTTTGAAAAATAAAACTTCATTTCCCCAAATCTTATTTTGCAATATTAGCGAGATTAATACATATAATTACAAGAATACTACAACCATTAAATGACTTGTTCGACCTACTGGCTTAATCAGACGTCCCTTTGAAACATTATTCCTTCAATAGTTAGGCGCTTAGTCCTACTGTAACCCTGAATAAAATTGTGACAGGATGATAAATTTGATGAGGGGCAGCGACAGAGTAAGGGGAGAGAAACAGACTGGCATGTATACATGTATGTCCAATTGATGAATTTGACATTGTCCCAAGGCACCTCACCGAGGCTATAGATTAGGCTATGTTTATAAATGAAGTAATGCATGAAATTGTTCTTTTGGATGAGGATTAAAAGTGTATGGCTTGACAGATAAGGGGAGCCAGTGGCGTGAGAATGTGTGTCTAGACAGAGTGATTAGGATAATGGTATGAAGAGCGAGGAGTGAGGATGGGGCAGAGGAGTGAGGGTGGGACAGAGGAGTGAGAATGGGACAGAGGAGAGAGAATGGGACAGAGTAGAGAGAATGGGACAGAGGAGTGAGAATGGGACCCTGAGTGAGGATGGGACAGAGGAGTGAGAATGGGACCCTGAGTGAGGATGGGACAGAGGAGTGAGGATGGGACAGAGGAGTGAGGGTGGGACAGAGGAGTGAGGGTGGGACAGAGGAGTGAGGATGGGACAGAGGAGTGTGGATGGGACAGAGGAGTGAGGACAGAGGAGTAAGGATGGGACAGAGGAGTGAGGGTGGGACAGAGGAGTGTGGATGGGACAGAGGAGTGAGGACAGAGGAGTAAGGATGGGACAGAGGAGTGAGGATGGGACAGAGGAGTGAGAATGGGACAGAGGAGAGAGGGTGGGACAGAGGAGAGAGAATGGGACAGAGGAGAGAGAATGGGACAGAGGAGAGAGGGTGGGACAGAGGAGAGAGGGTGGGACAGAGGAGAGAGAATGGGACAGAGGAGAGAGGGTGGGACAGAGGAGAGAGAATGGGACAGAGGAGAGAGGGTGGGACAGAGGAGAGAGGGTGGGACAGAGGAGAGAGGATGGGACAGTGAAGATGGGACAGAGGAGTGAGGACAGAGGAGTGAGGACAGAGGAGTGAGGATGGGACAGAGTAGTGAGGATGGGACAGGGGAGTGAGGATGGGACAGAGGAGTGAGGATGGGACAGAGGAGTGAGGATGGGACAGATGAGTGAGGATGGGATAGAGGAGTGAGGATGGGACAGTGAGAATGGGACAGAGGAGTGAGGACAGAGGAGTGAGGACAAAGGAGTGAGGATGGGACAGAGGAGTGAGGATGGGACAGAGGAGTGAGGATGGGATAGAGGAGTGAGGATGGGACAGTGAGAATGGGACAGAGGAGTGAGGATGGGACAACGGAGTGAGGATGGGACAACGGAGTGAGGATGGGACAGTGAGGATGGGACAGTGAGGATGGGACAGAGGAATGGGGGTGGGACAGAGGAGTGCGGTTGGGACAGAGGAGTGAGGCTGGGACAAAGGAGTGAGGATGGGATAGAGGAGTGAGGATGGGACAGAGGAGTGAGGCTGGGACAAAGGAGTGAGGATGGGACAGCGTGTGAAAGTGACTTTTAAATGGAACTTATAAATATGTGAATAAACTGTAAACTGTAAATAGAAAACTACCCGATTATCGTTGTGTGATTAGCAAACCAGTGGCTCCGTCACAAAATATCCATGTGTTATAGGTGCCCCTGTGGTACAAAAGCTGTGCAGCATCTAAAAGATGCAGAACAGAAATAAAATAAAATTAAGATAAGCTATATTACCACTTGCGGATTATTTGGGGGGGGGGGGGGGGGGGGGGGGGTCATGGTTTTGCATATACCTGCTCTATTTTTTTCCCGCGGGTAGTACCCCTGGACCCATCATGAAATATTAAGAAATACCGAGAATGAATGAAATGATGATGCTGCAACTGCAATGACAGGCCTTTGTACAGTGTTGTTATCTCCATATGATCCAAGTAAATGCTTTAAATATTGTAACGAACTCTTCATTCATTTAAAGACATTGCTTAGTTGACACAACGATAGTTGGAAAAAATATATATTTCACGTGATGCAATGTAGCAATATTACTATTATCCTTTGTTCTTCCAAAACAGGACAGTGCATATGTCTCAAATATACACTTCCCTGCTGACAAGTGAACAGACAGTTGGAGGAGAGGGAGAGCGAAATCGTATCCTATCACGTGTACCATTAAAATGCTTCAAAATCAAAATGTTGAGTAAAACTGTAACTGTAAACGTGTTTGATAAACCATGCATATTAGCTAAAATTATAAATTAAAATAGCCCACAGGGCCATGACATAAATTAAGACATAACTTATTTTCACTGACCTGCAGTTCGTCTGCCATAGTCTTCTTCTTTAGGCCTAAATGTTTACTTCACAGTATGCGCGCGCAGCAACTGTTTATATTTCAGTTTTATCAGTATGATAATTCTTTACCTTTTCGAAATTGTAAAGATGGAGTGGTGTAGTGGTTACATCATTTCCTCGTGTGGACAAGGGTATCTGTTCGATACCAACCAAGGCAGGCGTTGTGGTGTTGTTGTTTTTTTTTTTTTTTATTACTTTCTATTTTTTAGCTTTAGTATTTATATATTAGCTATGTTAGTAGTGATATCTTATTGCTAACCTTTCCTTTCTGATATGGTACTTTATTTTAATAGTACTTTTTCTGTCTTTCATAGATAATTAAAATTCTGTTACACTTTTACCTTTAACATAATTCCAATTTCATAAAACACCATTATATTATTGATACCCTTTTCCATCTCTTCATATATGGAATCTCATTTTAATTGCAACAAAATACCAAATTCAATAGCCATAAAAATTTCAATCGGTTCAGTGCAGTTAAATATGGTCAAGTAGTAATACCTACAGTACAAACAAGATAATTTTCTAATCGTTTGAGCAATCTGATCAAGCCACGGGTACGTGTTTATTAAAAATGATCACATATAGACATAGGATATGGAACAGTTACACAAGTTTAGTAAATAAACAACGAACAAAGCTGGTATGATTGTGTTAATGGTCCCTTACCCTTGGTCGATAATTAATCCACCGACGGCCTATTGTTATACATTAGGAAACATCTTAGTTGATCTAGAGATTGTATGAATAGTTAAATAAAAGGTCTAAAAAAATAGCGGCGAAAGTAAAAGCGATGTGGTGATAGCGCATGCTTTTTAGCAAATGTTTGTATATACATTAAATATTATTATTAAATATTTGAGCGGTAAATTTAACATCTTTTTTATGTATATACATGTGTAATGTAATTTCATGTGTTTTTTTCTTTTGTTTTGTTTTGTCTGGTACAGCAAAGTTTAATAGATATTGAAAACCTAAACTAGCAGGTAATTCTCATGTCAACAACGTTCCAATATCATTAAGAAACACTAAAAATATGAATTACTAGTCCAAGAACACACAGATATTGCATTGTATACGGAACATATGGAAACAACATATGTCATTTAATGTCTATACCTAAACATGCAAGGACTCAAGCGTTTATTGAAATGGTATTTTTGAAGACTATACAAAAAGATGCTATGACAATAATATACAAGACATAAATATTTTGATAACATAAGTAATGAGAGAAACGAATAAGTAATGAAGGAATTGAAGAAGTAGTAAGGTATGGATAAGGAATGAAATGGTCGACTGGATGATGGGAATGCTTAATAATTAGTTTTGAATCATTTAAGGTGTTAATTAGTAAAGAGAAATCGAATAAGTAATGAAGGGATCGAATAAGTAATGGGGGAATTGAAGAAGTAATATGGTATGGATAAGGAATGAAATGGTCGACTGGATGATGGGAATGCTGCATAATTAGTTTTGAACCATTTAAGATGTTAATTAGTAAAGAGAAATCGAATAAGTAATGAAGGAATCGAATAAGTAATGGGGGAATTGAAGAAGTAATATGGCATGGATAAGGAATGAAATGGTCGACTGGATGATGGGAATGCTTAATAATTAGTTTTGAACCATTTAAAGTGTTAATTAGTAAAAAGAAATCGACTAAGTAATGAAGGAATCGAATAAGTACGCATGTGGGTTAATGTTGCGTCCCGTTTTGTTGCTCATTAGTGTATTCATGTAAAATATACATTGTTGTACATTGTTGCAACTTGTACATTCCAATTACGTCACATTGTTTACAGATCCCGCGGTGTGTCTGCACTGCCTGACACGAAGGCTTCATTCTGTGTTTTTTAGTGTTTTTGTTAGTTTTCTGATAATTCAATTGATCAGGTATGATTAAACAACCCCAATCAATATGAGGTGTGAATGTAATTTCAAGTTTAAACGGCATGTTGCGAAAAATACTTCAACTTTCACTTTGTCAGTGCATTCGTGATCGCAGCTTCGATCGGCTGTCATGGCAACGACGTGGACGGTGGTTTTATCACAGTGACGAATTTACAAACTTGCATGTGTACAGCCGAAAACTTCTAACTATACCTTATGTCTTTGGAAATCGTCTGTAAATAATTCATTGAATTAATTACGATCCATTGCATTCGTTTATTAATGTTTGTTCGTTTCTATATGCCGATTTCGATACTTAAAACACTGAAGAGTTCCAATATTGGAGAATGAACATTAACACTTGCTCTATGAATCGTCCTAGAGCACCCGACTACCCTAAATCAATACTTATGAAACAGGTAAGAGCGTGAAGGTAATTGTATGAGAACAACGAAAAGTGCTGTACATTCTTACGAAAATGACAAACATCGTCAAAATTACTTAAAAAGTAGTCAATTAATCGGCACTTCTTCAATTAACACCAGTTTATAACGCCGTTATGTAACCATACTTGAATAAATAGAAGAATGTACAGCACTTTTTCTCGGTTTCTTAGCACGATGAATAAGTGTATCATATTTGTTTGTACGACAAAATACGTTGGTCGGGTGCTCTGCCCATATTTACCGACCAAGTGTTAATGTAGTCCTTCGTGCCGGTCACGTGACCACGCGAGAACACGAGGAACGACGAAAACATCGCGATAAAGACGTTGGACACCTAACATTAAAATCCGATCAAGAAAACAAACAGAACTAACCGGGAAATCATTAAATATTGAATTTATATTAAAACATGACGTTTTTTGTTCTTTTTAATTATAAATGCAACATTAACCCACATGCGTAATGAGATAATCGAATAAGTAATGAAGGAATTTAATCAGTAATATGGTATGGATAAGGAATGAAATGGTCGGCCGGATGATGGGAATGCTTAATAATTCGTTTTGAACCATTTAAAGTGTTAATTAGTAAAGAGAAATCGAATAAGTAATGAGAAAATCGAATAAGTAATGAGAGAATCGAATAAGTAATGGGGGTATTGAACAAGTAATAATGTATGGATAAGGAATGGAATGGTGGAATGTGCATTGGGGATACTTATTAATTCGTTTTGAACCATTTAAAGTGTTAATTAGTAAAGAGAAATCGAATAAGTAATGAGAAAATCGAATAAGTAATGAAGGAATCGAATAAGTAATGGGGGAATTGAAGAAGTAATATGGTATGGATAAGGAATGAAATGGTCGACTGGATGATGGGAATGCTGCATAATTAGTTTTGAACCATTTAAGATGTTAATTATTAAAGAGAAATCGAATAAGTAATGAAGGAATCGAATAAGTAATGGGGGAATTGAAGAAGAAATTATAGGCATGGATAAGGAATGAAATGGTCGACTGTATGATGGGAATGCTTAATAATTAGTTTTGAACCATTTAAAGTGTTAATTAGTAAAGAGAAATCGAATAAGTAATGAAGGAATCGAATAAGTAATGAGAGAATCGAATAAGTAATGAAGGAATTTAATCAGTAATATGGTATCGATAAGGAATGAAATGGTCGGCCGGATGATGGGAATGCTTAATAATTAGTTTTGAACCATTTAAAGTGTTAATTAGTAAAGAGAAATCGAATAAGTAATGAAGGAATCGAATAAGTAATGAGATAATCGAATAAGTAATGAAGGAATTTAATCAGTAATATGGTATGGATAAGGAATGAAATGGTCGACTGGATGATGGGAATGCTTAATAATTAGTTTTGAACCATTTAAAGTATTAGTAAAGAGTAAACGAATAAGTAATGGAATAAGGAATAAGGAATAAGTAATCAACTTCACGGAGGTGAAAATGACACTCATAAATTAATAGAGAAGAGGATTCATTAGCACGAGCAAATGAGAAAAATCCGTAATTAGAGTTACTTCCCGTCCCATATTCTTAATAGCCACGTGCGGTTCGATTGTCCGATCAACAACATGTAAATTTTTTAGTATTTATATCTTAAAAAGTTTGTATTTCACATGTTCACAACTACATTTCCATGATAATTTTTGGATATTTTTCTTTAAGTATTTTTGCCATGGTGGTACAAGCCATCCCATCGGTGTAAGGGTTGTCTTAGGTGGTAATTAGTATTACCGCATTATTCAAGGGAAGTCACTCTAAATTTCTTGCATTTGCGGACATCACAACGAAAACGACAGTCAGAGAAGTGATTATGATTGATCGGTCAGTATATATGGGCACATATTTTATTTGTATAACAAAAGATTTTAATATATGATGTAAAACTCGTTTCGTTTGTAACTTAATATATTTATTTTGAGTTAATAATGACCTAGCCAAAATCAAAGTTGAACGGTATTTTTTTTAAGACATTTGAAAATTTAAGGACAAGAAGCTTATATAATTACTGTAACGGATTGGTCGAGCTGCCTCCGGTACGGGTCACACGCATTTCTCAAGTTATGCAGTGATGATTTCTACCCAAAAAAAGTCTTTCTTTAATGGGATATTTTTGACAGGTGACCGGAATTCGCAGCCAGAAGAATTCCAATAATACCCAAGTAATCGTTGAAAAAATGAAAACTTGAATGTTGATTAACCTTTATATCGATATCATAACGCCATAACCTAAGTTTCCTCAAGACTGCCCCTTTAATGTCTGGGAATGCTCTCTGGCTTTTGTTTAGCAGGGCCGATATCGATTCAGTCCAGTACGTACTACTGTAAATGATAATGGCAAAATTGTTACACTCAGATAAAATACCAGTATAATCAGGAGTACCCCAAGGAGTGAAGAAGAAGAAGTGAACAGAAAATATGATGTAGGCACTAAAGTACCCTGTGGGTGATTCAAATGTTTCTGGTTTTATTTCAGCATTTAATATACTGCAAGCTTGTTTTGAAAAGCCGATAAAACAGCAGAAGATTCTGTAGATTAATTGCTGTCTATTGTTGAACGATGCAAAAAAACATGTGCAGCTTCCAAAACTAAACTTCAAATGTTAATTTTCAATTCAAATATTGAATCTTTTAAATAATCGCCCCCCCCCCCCCCCCCCCCCCCAACCCCCCCCCCCCTAAAAACCAAAAACAAGTTTTAAAAACTGTAATTCATGTAAACTGGCATAAGGGGGCTTACTCCTATACATATATCATACAATTATGGCCCTCTGTGTCGGGATATATCCAGAATTATGGGACATATCCCGACACAGAGGGTCATAATAGTTTTATTATACCGAAAAAAAACACAATAAATTGCCTTGCTGTCCAATATCGCTGTTATTTCTACTTCTGTTGATCGGCCAAATCGTGATGACACTGCCATTTCAAAAGCCTGTGTTGTTGTTTGTGTTTTTGGAACCAGACGACAACAAACGCAAAAGAGCTCCACTGCCCGACTTCCGATGCAGGCGCGTTCGATGACGAAGGGTTATTCATCGGGCGGAGGGGTTATACACCGGGGTATAATACTCTGCTGCCATGGTTACATGGTTATTCGACGGGTTATACCCCGGCGACGGCATTTGTCGGGGGATATTCGATTTATAAAATGTCAGGTGATACGTTTTCGTCCAATGAAAAGAATTCTAACAAAAGTGAGGTATAATAATAGGTCTTATTACACCTGATTACATTGGCGGATTTTATGACACATATGACAGCCTGTCAAAAGTTTCCTGTCGTGTTTATTATAAACCTCTAATATTATTGGAGTAAAGGGGGGAAAGGATGAGTAACTGTTGGAGTTGAGTCAATTTTAGAGGGGTCGGGATGACCATGAGTAACTGTTGGAGTTGAGTCAATTTTAGAGGGGTCGGGATGAGTAACTGTTGGAGTTGAGTTAATTTTAGAGGGGTCAGGATCAGTAACTGTAAGAGTTGAGTCAATTTTAGAGGGGACGGGATGACCATGAGTAACTGTTGGAGTTGAGTCGATTTTAGAGGGGTCGGGATGAGTAACTGTTGGAGTTGAGTCAATTTTAGAGGGGTCAGGATCAGTAACTGTAAGAGTTGAGTCAATTTTAGAGGGGACGGGATGACCATGAGTAACTGTTGGAGTTTAGTCAATTTTAGAGGGGTCGGGATGAGTAACTTGGAGAATGTTGAATCAATTTTAGAGGGGTCGGGATGAGTAACTGTAAGAGTTGAGTCAATTTTAGAGGGGACGGGATGACCATGAGTAACTGTTGGAGTTGAGTCAATTTTAGAGGGGTCGGGATGAGTAACTTGGAGAATGTTGAGTCAATTTTAGAGGGGTCGGGATGAGTAACTGTTAGAGTTGAGTCAATTTTAGAGGGGGCAGGATGACCATGAGTAACTGTTGAAGTTGAGTCAATTTTAGAGGGGTCGGGATGAGTAACTGTTGGAGTTGAGTCAATTTTAGAGGGGTCGGGATGAGTAACTTGGAGAATGTTGAGTCAATTTTAGAGGGGCAGGATGATCATGAGTAACTGTTGGAGTTGAGTCAAATTTAGAGGGGTAAGGGTGAGTAACTGTAAGAGTTGAGTCAATTTTAGAGGGGTGGGGCGAGTAACTTTTGGAGTTGAGTCAATTTTAGAGTTGTCAGGATGAGTAACTGTTAAAGAGTTCAGTCAATACAAAAATAATACCAGTTTATGCAACATTACACTACCAAGCAAGTAGATTTCTACACACTTTACAGATGATGATGCACATTTTAGTCAGAAAAACAACTCAAATATCATTAATATTTAAATGCACATCAACAAATCAGTTTAAAAAGAGAGATGAAGAGAAAAGTTGATCAGTCTTTTAGGTAGTTGACAATACAAATCACCCAAAATAATTAAAATGCCCGGGAAGCCTGAGGTTTTCAGGGATTGGGGAAAGCCCCCCAGTAGGGTGGTGTCAGGCTTTCACACATATAAACACAAAATAAATATGTAATAGTTATTAATTTGGCATTGGTATTGTACGTGTTATTTCAATATTAATGCTTATACAACGTTAACGGAAATTGTCAATAAAAAATAGCACTATGCAGGACAAAGATTTCAGAGGGGCTTAATCAGGAAGGATACGCATCATACGGCATATGCCCAGGTAATACATAAATTATATATCCAAAAAAAAGGGTGTAATAACAGTAAACACGCTAATTCTGTATCAAAATCTGAAACCATAGATCGTCTCTAAGACTTTCAGATTTTGTACAATGGAGTACTGTACATGTGTTATATGGTCATTTTATGAAACATTGCAAAAATATGACATATCTTGACAATATTTAATTTATCTTAAATAAACACAAATTACCTTGTTTGCTTTGCTTAGATCTTCAGGGAATTTTTATGCTTCTGTCTGTCCATAATTTTTATTTGTAGAAATTACATTTTGAATGAACAAAATTCTTTTGAAATCAGAATCGTACAATATGGACAATATACATCAGAATCAATTTCACAGTCAATTAGTAAGGTATACATACTCTTTAATCTATGATGATAATGAATCTCATTGATTAATAATTTGGAGTTTTATATACCGGGTACCTCTATATATCACAGCATTGCTGTCTCAAAGAAATTCACAAACTGGCCTTTAGCAACCAGCCAATGTCTTTCTCAATTCCCTTTTGGGCATTGCATACAGACAGAGCTGCCATTTCTTAGCTAACAGCTTACACATGACATTTCTTGCACTGCCTTATATAGCTATCACGTACTCATCTACAGCTGAGTCAACATGAGGCTATAATGTATAGATGCAGAGAACCTTTTCTTTTGAAATTCAATATAAATTTGTTCTGATGTTTGGCAGAATTCATGTTAATTTATTAATAATTTGTACTTGTTTTTAAATTTGCAATTTACATGATTTTTATTTAAAGGAACAAACATGCAATGAAGTTAATGTCTTGCTGAAAGGATTCATCAGGAAAGAAAATGTTCACATCTGCTGCGAAAACACTGCTGAAAAACCACATTCGCCATGCGGACACCCACAACAGGGTAAAATATATATGTCCGCTTGTTCATGATGCTGGTAATACTGTTTACATATGTAACCCTGGTAAATACTAGCCGCAATATGCCACTCGGCTAGAGAGATCTTCTCTTTAGCTCGATCGGTTGAGCATAAGACTAGTAAGCCAGAGGTCCCTGGTTCGATCTCTAGTGGAGGCAGTGATTTAGATTAAATTTAATCAAGCACTCTGTAACACATAGATGAATAATTTATACGATACTCCCCCAGATCAAACTATATATTGTATATATATCAGCCTAAAAAATGAAACAATGTTTTGCTAACATGTCAGAAAAGATGCGAGTGGAGATTTTTTTATTTTAGATTTTACAAAGGTTTACATTATATATATACACAAGGCATCTAGAGTTTCATCATCCTTCCTTGAAAATTGCCCAAATAAAAACTTCAGGGTGTAAGTCTGATGAAGGTGTCAATGTAGTTACCGAAATGTCAAACTCTTAAATATACATGTATATCATATTGGTTGTGTCATATAACTTCTTAATAATTTATCAAGCACTGAAAAGATGTATTGGAGATTTTCACAAAGGATTTGTAATCTGGTGAATTGTAACCAAGATTGCTTGACATGAGAAAATAACCAAACTTTGATTCCCTTAGATGGTGGAGGAGTCGGAGATGTGGGCATGTCACGGCAAACTTTCGAAGATAGACAATCACAGAGATACTACAGATAAACGCAGAACGAGAGAAGAACGTACAAACTCTAGGTATGACAAGCGAGGACAATCCAATCCGTTTACAGGTCGGAATGACAGCCAAGCTTCCTTCTTGTATGACCGGCGGGATGAATCGGAATCCCCTGAAGATCGAGGAGGTGCTTACATGGACAGACAAGAATCAGAAAGAACAGTGTCCAGGAAAGAATGGAAAGCTAGCCAGGATCTTAAAACAGGAATTGACAGGTAGCTATATATTTATGTAATACATACAAATGTGTAAAAAATTAAAATATTTCAAAAATGATTAAAAAAATCCTATTTCAATTATAAATTATTGATGAATCATACTGAAAACATAAAATTTACTCTTGAGAATAGGTTTCTTCCCAAAGCAAGACAAAGTGGCCCTATAAAAATTAATGAGAAAAACAAACAAGAAATATCTTTAGAAAAGATAAACGGCATAGTGGTGGTTATAATGTAAAACTACTGGTGAAATAAGTTAACGAACTACATTGTAATTAATAAATGCGCAGTTTCAGCACGGATAACAAAATTATATCAGTTTGAATCATTTTTGGTGATAATAAGACTGCAAATGTGTCATTTGAATAGATGCATCCACTTATTCAGCTTGCATTCAATTTAAAAGGGACATCACGGTAAAAACGTTGCAATTTTCACTGAATGTACGCGTTTTGTTCCTTTCCAGTTATGTTTCTGTGCTGTCCCAATGTTCACAGTCAATCCCTATGTCCAGCTTGACCACTCGATTTAGTTGGGAATCCCCCTCTAAATTTAGCGCGGAAATTATCTTTAAATCATTACGTGACTGTTTTGAAATCGTGGCAGCACAAACACACGATAGTTTACAAGGCGATATATATATTCCATCTGGGTTAGTTGGATAACGATATTATACAGTGGTTTAAATGTTAAATAACATGTTCTGTATATATTACGGCACACATATTAAATAAGTGTAAACATTGTTCATATAGTATAGTGACAGTAGTGATGTACTGGTACAGACTGTATAAATATTACCGAGTTTGTGGAACTATTACAGAGTTTGTGGAAATCTTATAGAGTTTGTGGAAATCTTACCGAGTTTGTGTAAATATTACCGAGATTGTCATGACCTACTATCAAACAATCAAGCAGAATAAGAGCGGCGTCCGTATTACTGCTGTTTTCATGTTTGAACTGTTACAGTCTATTGTACTGCTTCCCAAGTTTAATTCTAGGATTGTGTTTTACCCATTTTCCTATTATTCTCTTCATTGAGGAAGCTGTTATCGTTTTCAACCGCAGTCGATTCACATTGGAAACCATTTTTGTTTCCATGTGTTTTAGTTTGTTGTGCAAATGCGTTTATCGTATGTCACAAAATTTTTGCATATATATTCAGATTGTTCGATAACCTTTTAATAATTGATAATTGATGTTTTTATGTACATAGGCCTACATCATCAAATTCGAATGGTTATTGTTCAGAAGGTTATTTTTTTTTAAAGATATACCCAATAATATGATAAAATATACAAAATAAATACATGTATTGGTTTACCGTGAGGTCCCTTTAACTTTGTTTTGTTTTTAACTGTATATCTGCATTTTGCATTAACCGCTACATTGACCAATCACATACTTCATCTTGACCAGAACGCCACCTGTCGCGTCATATCCGGGGCCAAAACAAAATTAGACGGCTATGCTGAAAAACACAAAATAAATATTGGTTTACAGTGAGGTCCCTTTAACTTTGTTTCGTTTTTAACTGTATATCTGCATTTTGCATGGACCGCTACATTGACCAATCACATACTTAATCTTGACCAGAACGCCACCTGTCGCATCATATCCGGGGCCAAAACAAAATTAGACGGCTATGCCGAAAAATAAAATCAGCACACTCATTAGTCAGAGATGGATTATTACGTGTTATGTACATATATATCATTATGTCATAATCAATTTTTTTAACTAAAGAGTATGATATTAATATCTTTGGTCCAATCCTAAATTGGTGGCAAAACTTGTAAAGTGTTGATCAATTAGCTTCCATTACCCAAGTTATTATTCTGAGATAATATATGTTTTTTCACATGATTCGACATATCTATTCGATTGACCTTTGACCTCTTTGTTGTAGATGGGACCACGGTGGATATGAGAAACAGAATCCAAGCAGAAAGCTGAGGAAGGTTAAAGAAGAAGAGAGGTAGGGAATCAAGTACATTGTATTTGTAGAAGATTTATACATTTAGACAGTCAAACTATCCTTAAAAGAATTATTTTTTTTGGTTGCTGCTATTTAAAAAAAAATACTTGATGGATCTTCATAAATCTTTAGGGCAGGGTCATGGTTCATGTCCCCGTTGTTGAATCATTATTTTAAACTCAATCAGAGGGTTTAAGACTTCCATATCAAATAATTAGCACAATGTATCATATACACTATGTGTTGGTGATCTGAAGATAAAGATTTGAATTTCCTGTCGTAGTTGTACTCGATGAATATTTGTAATATGTGTACAATTCGTATCCATGTATGTAAATACATTGCGATCCAGGTATTCCTATCATCTTATAGACGACTTCCACAATGATCATGTCAGGGTATCGTGCCGACTACCACTGCGACCATTGAAACATTCTTTTTAAGAATGCTGATGTGACGCAGCGGTATAAGCTGCGGATATTTCTGGCTAGGCGATTGGGTGCTGTAGGTCGTGAGTTTGAGGCCCGGTCAGGGCACGAGTCATAAAATTGTCTTCCTGCATCAATTGTGTTACTGTTATATATCAAATAATTAGCACAATGTATATCATGATACAAAATAGCACAATGTATCATATACACTATGTGTTGGTGAATTTCATTTTTAAAAAAATTGTCATAATTACAACAGGTGGGGCCACAGTGGATACAAGATGATGTACCCAGGAGATTTTGACAGCGACACCTCAGACGACCACAGGAAAAAACGAAAGCGAGAACGCAGCAAAAGGTATCCAAGGAATAAATTACTGAAATAAAGCTGAATTCACATATATATAATAAACTGTACTGGAGTACCATAATTAAGATGAACTGTCAAATGTCAATTTAATTATTTATAAATTTGTGTCAACATTTACAGGATCTAGTCATGGTTGTTGACATTGTATAAAAATAAAATGTTTTGGGTACATTTTTATTGATCAAAGTTATAAAATATTGATGGGTTAAAAGGTAGCTTTTAATCTCTGTTTTTTTTTGGAAAATGCAATGATATGTCCGACCAATTTCATTTATGGTTCTTTAAAATAAACATTCAAATGTGAGTTGCAATATTTTATATAAATTACAAACGGTCCATACCAAATGCCTAATGATAGGCTCATTAGCACTAAGATTTTGTAGCAAATAAATTTGTACAAGGTCATCCTTGATATTTCATGGGTTTTATTCACTTTTTCTCTTGACAAACTCCGATATATGTCTTGGCAAAATTGAAGGCCAAATCATTGCTGTCTTTTGGATACAACAAAGACTAATTTGATCCTTTGATGTTCCACACACAAATCTAAATATCACCATTTTGTCTGTTTGAAAGACAGAGTTATCTGTTCTTTTGGGCATGTTTTGATTGCTAGCTCATTAGTTTGCATGAGAATATTATCCAATTCTTGACAAACAAATGATGTAGCATTATATACCTAATTATTTTTCTGATACCAGTTCATTAATGTATATTGTAATTTTTAAGATGTCATATTTTTCCTTATCTTTGACAGAAAAAACAAAAAGTACAAAAAGCGAAAGAAAAAACGAAAGAAGAATAAGGACAGTGAGAAAAAAGCAGAGAAAGAACATAGCGATACAGATCAAGTCAAAACTGAAACAAGTGATCTGAAAAATAACTCTGATCTAATGCTCATGCAAAGATTTAAAAGAGAAATACGTCCGGAGAAACCATCTCAACCTAGAATGAAAATGAGGACTTGGAATAGTGACAGTTCTGCGGACTCTGATGATAATGGAGACCGAAAAATCAAGTCAGGGAAATACAGGAGAAGAAAATCTGAGGGAAACAGATCTGATGAGAGTTCTGTTGATTCTAGTTATGACAGTGACAGTGAAGGAGAGGACAGGTACAGAAAAAGAAAGAAAGTGAAAACACGAAGAAAAACGAAGCGACGTCATGAAAGTGACGTGTTGTCTGATTCAGGAGAAAACTATCCATCAAGTCGGAAAAGGGTTTGCTCAAGTCGGACATCATCGTCCAGTGACTCTACTGAAGAATACTCAGGCCAACTGATGTCGGACAAGCAATACTCCGAAAGGAGATATAGTGAAAATTCTGATTTAACTGGCGATTCAGATTCTAATAGGAAAAGAAAGAACGACACAGATATAGGTTATTCTACTACGAAAAAACATAAAAAGAAGAAAAAGAAACATAGATATAAGTGAAAGTAGCGTGAAATTTGAATAACCTCAGGAATAATTGTAAAAACATTGGTCAGTACAGATAACTAACTGTTTTTGTGTCACTGTATGCTAAAGATGATTTAACAGGGTCAATATTTACTGAAAGCAACAAATACTGCTCATATACATGGCACGAGTTGCAACTGGTCATCTGTACCTGGCAGGGTTTCCCACAAAGTGACAATTATACCAATTTTCTCAGATAATAAGCCCATCCATACCCATTTTTCAGTGAACTGTATAGAATGCTACAAGAAAAATTTCATAAGGGCCTTAAAAAGGTCTTGAGGTCGGTATGACTAGATTTATACACACCATGCCAGTTGTTAGAGATGTACATTGTATTTGCTTATTAGGAAAAATCACATTTTAAGAGAAAATTCTGTACCACAGTTGTGATTATCAATCTGAGGTGGTAGGTTACAGTGCTATCCATATAGCAACATGTAATTTGAAGAATTAAATAAAACATTGACAATTTAAAATAAAATTCAATTAAATATGTGATATTTTGGTAACACAAAGTTTATTTTATGATCAATTTCAACATTCTGATCAAATTTTAAGAAAGTCATATTCTCATAAAATCTTTGCCAATACTATATCGGAAGTGGGGGATGATACCCGGCCCGGTACAGATTATTGTGGTCTGTCGTGTTGGTTCGAATTGTCTGTATTTATCAGAGGTGGAAGAAAACCATTGCTGTCTATAACCAGTGTTTGCAGTTGGTAAATTGCCAGATATTTTTAGTGTCAACAACTGCTGGCACAACTCGTAATGAATAAACAAAAACCAAATTCTGTTGGTAAACAAAATATTTAATGATGTACAAAATTTACATGTTATAAGATAGCGACAATTCAATGTATTTACAGATGTGAAAAATTATAAATAAATTCATTATCTTGTTCAGAACACCCACATTGACTTGGCTTTCAAATGTTATATATATCACAGTACTTGTTTGTTTAAAACACATTCCAAAAGATCCATTTTCCCTTTCAAGCAAAGTAAGTTATTATAAGGAGGAGGCACACTTTCTAAAAATTTATTAGTTATATTTTGCATGGAGTAGTAATACCTCATGTTACAAGGGAGGTAACTCACAATTATATAAATGACTATCTTGCAAGGGGAGGTAAATCATTGTTAAGGGAACGAGACCTATCATGCAATGAGGTTATTTATAAATGCAAGTTACTGATAGAACTCCTTATTTCGCAGAGTGGTCAGTGACTCCTTACAGAGGAAGATAACTCATTTATGTGATTGTACAGATGAAATGGCGGAAGGGAGACAAATTCCTTTTTTCCATACTAATCGACAGAAATGGCAGTCTAATCGTACAAATTTCAAATTCTCTCTATGACTAATGTATGTTTTTATGAAAACATTAACTTGTAGACATTTTCTGTAGAGTGAAGTGTTAAGTTGTCTTGAGCTAACTGGAGTATTTGGAATGTTTCTAATATTCAGGATACACATATACCTTAGATACAGCAAAGGCTTAAATATATCTGAATATTTCTTTATCTTACACTTAACACTTGTACTTTAAATCTTCTGATATTGCATTTCAAGCTTTGTCTTTCAAGTCTATTTCCCTCCAACTAGAGAATTTGTAATGGTATACATCTCTAGTAAAATTTCAACACAGTCTCCAGTCCAGAATTGTTCTCCATTGTCCATTGTCACATTATTAAAATCCACCCTATATCCCACCCACCAATGTTATGCTGTGTTCCGTTACTCAGCTGACGCTTCTTGTTCAGCTTGCTCCGTGGGTGCTTCCTCTTGTTGAGCCGCCTCCTCTGCAACTGGTTCCGTCGCCTCGCCTTCTGTGGGCGCCTCGGGGGCCTCAGTCGTTTCTGCTTGTGTCTCCTCCTTTGGTTCCTCACCTTCCGGCTTTGCCTCACCCTCAGCCTCTGCCTCTTGTTGGGCCTCGCCTGCTTCCTCTGGCTTCGTCTCCTCAGCCTGTTGTTCCCCCTCGGTGCCCTGCTGTTGTTGGGTTTCCCCTTCAGTAGCCTCTGGTGGTTGTTCTATAACAGAGTAAAATTATTCATGAATTTCTTCTGCAAGGCTCTCGTAAATTACAGTAAAAAATACAAATACATGGGATTCTATGACTGCAAGATCATGAAAATATTAAATTTTTGAAGATTTTATGAACTACATAAAGCTCTAGATCTCATAACTAAGAAGATTTTAGCAAAATGTTCACTGTTCAGACATTACATGTATTCAATTATAAGAGTAACATTAAACTTTTAAAGTTTCAATGAACATCATACGACCCTTATTTAGTTTTTATAATTACATGTTGATTTGCCACGAACAATTTAATATATTAGATTCAGAATTAGATATTCTTAATTTTATGATAGTATATACATTGTATGCTACAATACTAAAATGATGTACATTTTTTTCTATAGAAATAGTTTAATGATACAAACTACAATGTTTTTAGAGTAATTGATCATTCAGTACCAAGTTACAACAAATGAATGGTATATGATAATAATTTCTACAATAGTTAAACAGATATCAACTCTGGTTACTTTCATTTTTATCAGATTTTGAATCAAAATTTATCATTAAATCTTCAATAATACTTGATATATTCATTGTGATAATTGTATTATAAAAAAAGGGCTACTAAAATCCAAACAATGATACAGTAACTCTCTTTGTTTAATTGTTTCATATTTCATAATACTTATAGCATCTATTGTTTGCTTGAAATGTACAGGCATTTGTAGTATAAGAATATCTTGTACCTACCGTAGTTAAAAAGATCCTATGCTAGGTATTAGGTATTTTATAATCATTAATTTAAAACTACAAATTCCTTTGTAAAAAATAAAAGACATGTTCTGTTCTCAATACAGATATAACACCCTTTTGTGTTACAAAGGCAGCTTTGTCTATTACACAATAGAGGATTTACAAACAATTAACAAGATAGCAGAAACAAAATCCACATTTAGACTGACAACATACAATCAAATTTCGATTGATATGATAATTGTTCTATAAATAGTTGATTTTACTTATTAATTATAACCTTACTACTTAGTTGTTACTTACAAAATTATTTGAAATTTTGAATGAGTGCATATTGAGATTGTGATCTAAAAGGTTAAATACTGATAAGGAATGATCAGGATAATTCTTGTACAGAATATGTGTGAATGGTGGCTCTCATTCCATGGCCAATGCTGTGTTCCATGTTAATTACCACGGTACATGTATATTGTGCTGCGTTCATATGGTGCTGACCTTATCATATTTTCTAAATGGTTTGTGATCATAGCAGCATTCATGCAGTGTTGAATATATAGTATAGTTATTTTCATAAGTGCATAATCTTCTTTTTTTTCCAGTTCACTAACTACCTTAGTGACATTACTTCTTAAAATTTTTGAACACATTTATAAAAAAATATTTTTCTTGAAAACTAGTACATAATTCATATTTTTTTCTCGTGGATTTTATTTATAAATCTATCAACACTTAATTTCTTCTAATAACTTAATGAAAACTATAACAATGACACTTTTGAAATCAACACAGAAAAGCGTTTCAAATGTTTTATAAAATATTTAGACTGTACTTAAAGAAACAATACCACACAGAAAATCAGGATTTTTTTTTGTTTTTAATCCTGCAAAGAAAATTGAAACTGAAAGGAAAAACAACTATGTACATGCTAATAATTAAACAGAAAAAACGGGCATGCTACTACAACGTCAACTTTTGATACAATATTTAAGCATCAAATCTAGCTCCACAATGCTGAAACTTTCCTCCGAAATGATGAAAATGTAAACACTAAAATAATTGAAACATGCCAAAATGGCAATAATCACAAGCTCAAAAATTCTGACCAGTCGCCTGTTTCTTTTTAAAACTCTTTTTGTGTCTGCAATGATGGTCAGTTTTAGTGGACTAACAAGTTAATAACCAGTTTTTAGGTCGGATAATATGCAAATCAGTAGAGAATTTGATGTGGCCTTTTTAAAACTTTTCGAACATTTTTTCCTCTTTTATATCTTGGTGTTTAAAAATGTCAGAGAGTCAAACATTTTAAATGTCTGATTTTCTGCAATATTTACTTTCAGTCACTGAAATTGATCGGATGAATAGAATGAATATAAAAAATGTCATTGAAAACAAAATGGAGAAGAAAAAAAAAACAAAACATGCTGGCACATTGTGGAACTAGGACAAATGCTGCGTGCTGGACACGCAGTGACCACTGATGCATGAGTGACCACTTAGTGACCATTCCTGTTTACCTGAACATGAGATTGGATGAGTTAGTGATGTCATGTTAGTTTTTAGCCTGGAAAAAAACAAACATTAATGGAGCTAGGGTTTCAAGTCCTACACAATTAATATAATGACCTGATTGAAACACTAATGATTTTTTGTTAAAATATGGCTAGAATATTTCCAAATCCGTTTTGAATGGTACATCAGAATTCAAAAATTAATATTTCTAAATGAAAGAATATTCTCCAGATCTATTTATATATAATTTTTTTTATTATTATTTACTTTTTAAACATCTTTTTATTCAAATTAATCTAGCTGAATGAATTTTATCATCAATTTTTTTCTAAACCAATTTCTGCAGCTTAAGCTATATAAAGCGATAAATCTCGAGCAGGAGAGACTCCATGTGAAAGTTGTGACCGATTAGATAAAACTGTTAAAAGGTAATCCCAGTACAGTACATGACAGAAACTTTGACGAAATTAATTTACAATTTGTTTTTACATGAAAACCCATGTCTCTAAAGTCTATATATACATACATAATAAACATTTCATCAGAGGAAGACACTCGTCAAACCACAACCCTCAATTCTCCAGACCCCAAAACATTGTCTCACCTTGATTTGACCCCTCCTCCTTTGCAGCTTCCTCATCCTCTTCTTCTGTCTGTAGGTGAATAGCCGTCACTTGGCCTGCCTTCCACTTGGGGATTATATTTGCTGACGCCTCCTCGTCCTCAGCTCCTTTGTCTTCTTTCTCCTATAATTTCATAAATCATTTTGTCAAAGTTTCAAAGTGAATTTGTCTAAAGTCAGTCAGTAATTCTACTTGGTACTGAGCAGTCAATGTGGGAGTTATATTTTTTGCTGTAGTAGAGTTAATGCTGGACTCGATTTCAATACGTAGAACAAGGTAAAATGGATCTTATGTGAAATTTTTACATTATGTATGTTTCAATACAATCAAAATAATCCATTATTATAAAATGATAAGAATATCGGCAGTCTTGACATCAGTAACAATGGATTTATGTCAGAAAACAAAACCAAACCTTTTCTTACTACCTAGTTTCAGGGTAAGTATCAATCGTGCTATCTAACCACTACCATATATCACTGATTTCTTATCCATCATGTTGGACCTCTGTCTCCCTGTCATTGACTTGACCTCTGACCCTTCAATAAATTGCTTTACCTCTAACCTCTCCCATATATAACTTGACCTCTTAATAACTATCATGTCAGTATCTTGACCTTTAACCTCTCCTGTCAATGACATGCATATGACCTCTGACTCCCTACAGTACTGTCACCATTTGACTAATGTCTCCTTACCTGTTCCACAGGAATGTACTCTCCATGCTGTTCACATCCAATATCAAACACATATTTCCCCTTGCCCATTGGCTGAAAAAAAAACCCATAAATACATGTGAATTTACATTTTCGCATTATACAGATACCGACTCCACAATATCCTATCTTTATGGTACAATATATGAATTATAAGCCTAATCAAGTTTGATTATATTTAAAGATTTTTTTTCTAGCCTAGATAGGAGTAAGTTGTTTTTTTACAATCAAATCCTAACCTTAATTTCAGGTAAAATTGTTATTGAATCATCTTAATTTTCAAGCATTTTCAATATTTCACAGTAAAATGTATCACTTAATATCTACTATTAGTTTAGTAGTTGAGTTGACACATCATGCATGTCTGAAACAATATTACCACCTGAATGAAAATACATGTTTATCAAATTTCTGCTTCTGTAGGCAATTCCTTATATAGTTCCAGTTACATGTGTTTGAATTTCTCTAATGTACAAATTATAATACATGTACATGTACACATGCATGAAGATAAAAAAATTTTATAATAATGAAAAATTATCATTGACATATAAGATTTCATTCACCTGAGAAATATAATTATACATATTGAATATATATACATTGTACATGTGCCATAACTTGGCATCAGTTTTATATCGGCAACACACACCTTATCATCACGGAATACTCCGACGTATTTATGATTTGTGTGCACCAGTTCGCCATGGCCTTCCCGTTTGCCATTCTGCCACCTTCCGACATATTTTGTGCCTGTTGCGGCGTATGTGTAGGTGCCCTGTCCGTGCCGTACATGGTTTTGCCAGTCACCCTCGTAAATGTCTCCATTAACATAATAATATTTACCAAAACCACATCTCTGGTCATCTACCCAACCACCTGGAATTAAATATTTCATTTTAAAAGAACTGCTACTTAAAAAAAAAAATCCCAAACACTGTTTAGGAATTTTAAGTCAGAGACACAACATTTTCTGTATTAAACAAATAAAACAAGATTTTATTTTGTAAAATAACATTTCATTAAGATAATCATACATTTACATTTTACAGTGAATTAAATAGTTTTAATGAGTTCTAAATATCTTCCTAATTTTCCTAATCTTTAGTTACAGGTATACTATAAAATTACAATTTTATATCAGTTTTAAACTTAATCAAATTTGGAGTTCAGTAAAAGCAAGCAAAATTTAATCTGAGATGACTGTCAAGCTGATTAACCATATCTTGGGATATTTTTTTCCAAATTGTTTGTGAATTTTCACGATTAACAAAGCCAGCAACTTAAATCGTGGGATTTATTACGAAGTTCAGGTTTAAATAGAAATCTTAAGATTTAATTGAAAGAGGAAGAAAAAGAATTCAGAAATGAAAATACTGTTATCATCATTACCTTCATATTTTGAACCATCTGGATATATAAATGTTCCTTGTCCATGTTTTTTGTTCTTTATATATTCACCAATGTATCTGGCACCATTCTTAAACCTGTGTTCAAAACAAAATACAACAAATATTACATGATCAACATGATATTCAAATTCAACTTTAATCACAGTTTTATCAAAGTAGCTTAATGAATACACATTTTGCAGATACATTATAATCCTAAATTGTTGTGAAAGTATTTGTATTCAAAAATACTTGAAATGCAAGAAAACTTTCGCTGCATTCTAAATATTGATTTCTTAAGTGAAAAACTCTGTTACTATAGTTAAGTCAGACATTTGTTAAACTTGGCTTAGGTCAAATCTAATGATAGAATCATCAATGCTTTTATACCTGACCCTCTACATACCTATAAACTCCTTGTCCGTGTCGTTTACCACAATCGTACATGCCCTCATATGTGTCACCATTTGGCAATGTTGCTTTTCCTTGGCCGTGTCTTTCTTCATTTTCGTTACGTCCACCTTCGTATTCCTACAAAATAATTTTACACAACCATTGAAATACTTTTACCAGGGTGACAATTCAGGGTTCAGATAAGACCAAACAATACGGTGGAAGAAATGCACTGCATGAAAAAAAAAAAGATTCATTCCTGCGTTGAATCCAAGATATTGGCCTTTCCTCTACCAGTCTGATAGATCAGATTTACGTCAACATCTCTCCTAGGGATCAAACCTGGAGTCTGGTTTACTTGTCTTATACTCAACTGATCAGGCAGAAGAGAAGATCTCTCTAGCTGTGTGGTATATTGTGGCTGTTTTTTCCAGTCACATATTCCCCGCCTCCCCAGGAGAGAACTTGTCTTAAAGCCACATACTCCCAAAGAAACATATATATATCAATGTTTACATTTTGAGATTTTTTACAGTTTTCGGACTTGACACATACCTAAAAGACTATCGTGAATCAGAAACTGAAAGAAAATGTGTATTTATGAAAGTATTCGGGAATTCCCAAAAATTATAACTGTGACTTCCGGACCAAGTTTCAAGGGTTACTTTAGTACAGTGTTCCTTGTGAAAGTAACACTATCAGTAAAGTCCCTATGTGGGCACCAATGCTACAGAGAGTATGATAAATTTATTTCAATGCCTCTAGTACTACTAGGGATCGAACCCGCGACCCGAGACACTGGCTTACTACTCTTACACGCAACCAATCAAACTTGATAGAAGTTCTCTAAAGTTGAGATAAAAATTGCCGCTAGTATTTATCAAGTAGACTGGGAAGAAAATACAAGTTGAAATATACAATAGGCCTACATGATTAATTCTGGATGACTGCAAGCTGTTGATCCACAAAATTCGCTTTAATTTAACACTTACAGGTGATCACATTTATCATTCATGCTAATTAATATTCCGAACGGGAAAATAAGAAAACAAAATGAGATGATGCTAAGTATTGAGTGTTCATGAAATAGTTGTTGGCAACGACTATCGACTGGTGTTTGTTTACTGTCTGGTTTTAATAGTGGTTTTCTAGTTTTTCCAAGTGCTGATTCAATGTACACGTGTTTTTTTCTGAAAATTAGTCTAGCTTGAACTTTTTTAACCTCTCCTCCTCTTCTTTTTAAATTCAGGGAATAAGAATTGACTTTCTTCCTGAAGAGTTAAACATGGAAGCTAAATCTTTTGAAGCCGAAAATACACGGCCGGATATTTTATGAAGACTGTAAAACAAATTACAAATTTCAACACATACAATTACACCCATTGTGTTTAAAAAAAAGTAACAAATGATTGCATATACAATGCTAGGATATGTACTGATTTCACCTGAACGGTGATTATTTTGTCATTATCGTCATGTCTCCACTGCTAAATCAAACAAACAGCATGTTTCGATCTGCAAGAGCCAAGTTGATTCGAGAAAATATATCATGAAATTTAATTTCAGAAGTGAATCTGAGTTTATACTTACGCCTAAATATGGCCCCTGCTCCTCTTCCATCTCTTCTGATCCGATATCAGACATTTTGTGTTTTTAAAGTGTTAAAACTTCAGACAAATTAGTTCCTATTCTCTATCGACTGCTGTCTGCTACCAACAGTAATGGCGGACGACATCAACAACCGTTGCTGGGATACACGCCACCTGGTGACAGTCACAGAGAGTCAGTCAGTTAGAGTTACCGCCCTTATACCAACAGCAAGATGGAACTTGCTGCAACTCGCAAGACTATTTTTGATCATGTATGCATATTATATTCTGTTAACATATTGCTTTTCATTACTGCCTGGTATGACAGAAAAAAGCTTGAACTTCCCAGTAATATCGTCTGAAAATATAGATTGGTTTGCCGTTGTTACTATTAATCACCCATGCATGTAATTGATCGCACAATTATATTGAATTACGGTAGATGGCTATTTTAAAACCGTTAAATCTTGAAGAAAGTTGTGCATGTTGTATAGTATGTAATGGCAGATACTTTTAAACTAATAATATAAGTCTCTGGTAATGGTATACTTGGTACTTTTAGGTCGGTAGATGTCCATCGTCACTGTTTTAGAAATGAAGAAAAAGTCTTTGTAATATTAAATAAAAACTCACACTAATATTTTTTTTATTGTCAAAAAGACATATATTAGACCTTAACAATAATTTGAGGGTTGATATCAACAGATATTCAGTTCACTAGTATCAACAATGAATTATATAAAGATATGCTCAGGTCACACCTGGCCAAAAAAAAATAAAAAAAATACACGTGTATTGTGTATTGAGGAAGAACAATTAAACTATTAACTGACCAGATTTTATTGAACAAATTAGAACACCGTCGAAAGAAACAATTTATTTTCGCTAACCACGCATCCATATGTCTACTTTAACTGTATTTTGCGATTGATTTGATTCAAAGCAAATCGGATTAGGCACAAGTTATATCAATATTATGAGAGTCCTTTCCCAAATAATTACAAAAGTTCAACATTTGGCAAAAAGGTGAAGGTCATCAATTAAATAGTTTGATATAACATTATTCTCCGAAGATTCAAAAGCAAAGGAAGTACAGAAAAAGAATTCCTTACATTATTAAATTATATTGTGTTTTTTTTTTATTAAGATGTGCACATTTCTGAATATAATTATGTTTGTGTTTTAGGATAGATGTTCATTTGCACAGAGAAGTAACTCTAAGTTAATAACTGATTCTAAACTTTTAAGACTAAGGAAAAGGAAAACGCCTCTGCATATCATAATGTGGACAATCAAAGAAAAAAAGAAAATGTATTTTCACAAGGGTTACCTCAACTTCATTCTGCATTTCCCACCACGTTTATGTACATAAATCATAATCGACAGAACTGTTTTGGTACCTTAACTTCGTATGAATTTTTCCTTTCATCGAAGCTATAATAACTAGGAGGTTTTAATGTATTTAAATCTGCAGTAATAGAATTATTGAATATGCTCAAGGAAGTTGAAGATATAGAAGTATAATGTAGTTGATTCCATAGACGAAGAGTTGAAGGTAAATAAGGAAGAATTTGTATTAGAAAGCCTGCAGTATAAGGACTTACAAAATCATATCTATTTCTCGCCTAGAATTTAAGAAGTCTGGAGAGTAAAATTATTTTCATTTTGTACAGTAGGCGTAGGTTTCTTCTCTACATTAATATGTGACACTTGAATAGAACAAGATATCATTCAGTAATACATTGTATTAACATATAACGCGCGCGCCCCAATCTAATATGGTCTGCATTTATGAGCGTATAGATGCAGTCTAGATCATATGACGTGGTTGTTTCGCGATTTTGATCAACACACAAGGCATCGAGTGCACATAACGTAGGAACTTTGACAGAGTCTCGAAGAACATTCTGAGAAATAGTGACAACAACCTTCAAGTGTCGGCCATTTTATATTCCAAATTTTTCTCAAAATTGCACATATACAGCTAGGGACCACGAGAACCCTACAAATGTATATCGGGGCTTTAAGAAAGGTCCATGAAGTACTTTTCGAAAGAACGAACACACATTTCAGTTGAGAAAAAAAGGTAATCTATCAGTCATTTTGTTTTCAAAATAGTCAAAAGACGAGCATGTACATGTATAACCAAGGGCCATGGACAAGCAAGTTTTGGGATCTTGGAAAGACACTCATGGTGTTTCTTCAAGAAATAGCGACAATTTTTTTTATTTGAACACTCAGACACATTAAAATACATTAAATGAGGAACATAATTTATTTTGTTAAGCACAACAGGATATTAATGACCAGAAAACAAACTATTACATCTATATTTTATTCTAAATTACATGAAACAACAATAAATTAGGTACCTTATTACAAATAACAACACAATAATGTTGTCAAATATTATTTTATAATCAATTTAGGCACAATATCATACAACATAAAAGCAGAAGTGAATTTTTTTTTTTTTTTTTTTTTAGAAAAGTTCCATTCATGACTCGTTTATAATATTAACAATAGACCTTTAATTTTAGTTTAATTTGGATTTGAGAGGTAATCATTTGGAATATATTTTCTTTGCAAAGTTGCAACAGACGCGTTTTTACAAGAAAACAGATAATGACATTCGTACCCAACATTCTCTTAACAAAAATTACATATTTTTCTTCTTTTGGAATTTTTTGCCTCCTAATGGTTTCAATTGGAAATTTTAAATTACATGTACGTATCTTAATGACAGGTAATCTATTATTTTCAGATAAAACTACTAGTATATATTTTTAATGCCGAATTCAGACCTGCAAGTCGAGTACAATCGTGGCTTTTAAAGAACATCTTATTTACATATGAAAACCAGATTCGTCTTTCATAATTTTAACTTTAAAAAAAAAAAAACTTAAAATAGGACAATGGAAGTATAGCGGAGTGTTTCCAGCATGGAAACCGCTAAAATTTGATTATCGCTAAATTATGTGATTTACAGTATGTATGCACTACCGAGGATGAAATGGTAGTTGTGCTCTTCGTATTAACATAAGTGTTCTAGCCTATAAACATATATCAAACAGAGAGTATGCCAGCACCTCATTTTTCAGTTTTATCATGTGTGATAATCATATACCTATATACATTGATAGGTTTAAATTAAAATGCTAAATAAGATCTAAGTATATAACTACTTATATAACATACGTATATATACTACTGTATATAACTACATTATTATACTCTATCGTCAGTGTCATCACATCCGACATACTAAGCAACATGGATATACGTTTAATTGATAAAGATACAGTGGTTGGTGTTGGTTTCAGTCGTTGCAACTGTGACGTCACAACCTCCTGGCATCACATACGTACATTGCGATGCCACTTAAGAATGAGATTTTTTAAGGGACTGAAAATATTGCACTTCAGAAAGAACTCGCCTGAACGTTGTGATAAGCTAAATTCAGATTACTTACCATATATACAGATACTACAACGAAATTTAATGCCACGAAAGCCACAGATTTACTATGTTTAAAATATTAGACGAGAACACTGTCCATCGAAAATATAAAAATTGATAATGACGTCATATATGTGTCGTAGCTGTGACGTCAGATACAAAAGATCCGTTCGAAACCGTCATGTTGCTTTCGTTGAATTTTCTTTTTCTTGTATCTGTTTGGATAGAAATTCAGAAAATACATGTTAATAACATCGGATATGCTGTATAACGAAGCTAATGCAAAGAGCACTGCAGACATACCTGTAGAAGCTAAAAGGTATGACCGCCATTTTATTTTTTATTCCCATTTAGTGATAGCACTTAAGGACTCGGTGGTATCACTTTAACGACTAAGTGATGTTACTTATTAATGAAGTGATACCATTTATTATCTTACCCTGTACAGAGATCGATATCCACAGTTTTACTGGGGTGAGATATCTTTTCTCTTACCCTGGACAGGGATATCCGCAGTTTTACCGGGATGAGATTTTCTTATCTCACCCCAGGGAAAAGACAAGCTACACGTGCTCTTCTCACGTTCTCAACAATTGTATTTCGTCACGTCAACAGTACCATGACGTCATGACAACAGTACAATGACGTCACGCCGACATTTCAATCACGTCACGTCAACATTTCCTTGCATTTATGTAACGTCAATATTAGATACATAAGAGGGTAAACAGAGTAAGAGAAAAAAATATTCATTCATCCCCATGGAAGTGAGTCAAGGGAATCTCAACCCTCGGGGTAAGATAATTAACGATCTCACACGAGGGGTGGGGTGTTAAAATAGCGTATACTCACCTCCGTTTTCTTTATGCAGTGACACCTTGTCACTGGTTTCTACCTCCCAATCGTGACCATAGGCCTCGGTTGGGTAAGCACTCTGGCCATGTTTCGGTATGTCAATACCTAGAGGGATGAACAGACAGAACAGATTTGGGAAATATTAACTTATCAAATAATGAAATAATGAAAAATAATAATAATATTAAAGGATATCCAGCTAACGGAATTAAAATAATGCCTATAACTACCTATTGTGATGTCAAAAAACAGGGTGTATAGAATTTCACATGTTAATCCATCTCAATTTACTTAAATCTGATTAAAATATCAAAATATAATGTGACCATATGAATTTATGAAGACTGCATTAAGATGGAGATGAAATGCCATTTTTTTTAAATGTTTGAAGATATGATTATGATAACTTTAGAGATTTTTCGCAGGGGAATGAAAAATCAGTATCATTTTTTTTTCTTTTTCTTCTTTTTTAGAATTTTTCGTAAAAGCAAATACTTGGCGAATATTATATATACATGTTATACAGAAATGTTTACCAGGCGGTGTTTCGCGAAACTTATTACACACGAACTAGTTCCTATCAAGACAACGGCGAAATATTTCTTCACGCTATATTGACAACCATGCAGTATGATATCATGAAGAATTGATCATTTGTGGAGTTACCTTTAAGTTCGTACTCTAACGGAACCCGCAGTATGTTCATCACTCTCAGAGTACCGAACAGGATTCCACACGTCACTCCAGTCCACGCCACTATAGCCACAATACCTACACATTGCCAGGCAAGTGTCTGTAAAAAGTATGGGGTAAATTAGAACAAAGTTGTTTTCATATACTGCAGACATACATATTTTAGCGGTGCTCGCGGTAAAATCAGGATTGAGCTAGTCGTAGTTTCGGTATATTATTACCTGTGGGCTTGCTAATTCAGTTATAGTAAGCATTTGAGTACGCCAAAACACACACATTTATAGTGTATGCATTTGATACCACATTTTAAATTTTAATAAAAGTGAACAATAACGTAACTGTTTAATCACGGAATAGATATCTCTATATACTATATTTAGTACACTCAGCAACTTTCAACTGCATATTTTTCATTTTGTTGCCTCATTATCGACATAAAACAAATAACAAAAAATAATTAAAATTAAATAAAAAAAAAAATGAAGAACATGTATAAGAAAATAATAATGAAAATATGATATTCAGTAAACAAAATAAGCTAAAATATTTGAATATGTTTTGTTATTGTATGGAAAAAGTAGTGTGCTATATTTCATTACATGAAAAGTACTGTTTGAAAAGATATTTTATCTACGAGCTGTTCAAAATTATCCAAATATAAAAATCGAAAGAGAAAACGGAATCAACATGAATTGAAACTGAAAAGGAAACATTGATATCTTTTTCTAAAACAGGGTGTCAGTTTTGGGGATGTAACTAGTATAACGACATGTTATATGATCTAGCCATTGAAAACAATAATAACACATATACTTCCTGATATAGATCTTATAATTAATTTTTCTTTGTTTTCATGGTAAATACTCAAATGTGATTGGTCGAAAAATTCTTTTCATTCTTCTATGAAAGAAATTCCGAGAATGGCGCGAAAAATGTGACGTCACAATACGACAACTGACGTTGCGTATTGATTTGAGAAAAATAATCCTATTTAAAACCAGTAAAATTGTGCATAAAACATGTTTTAAATTAGAAAATCAATTTCAAAAATTGATTATAAGCGCTGATGTCAATTATTTTTTTAGTTTCATCGAGGTATGAAACAAATTTTGTTTGCAAACTTCTGTAAGAATCCGCTACGCGGAAACTAAAAAACTAAAAAAAAAAAGACATCAATGCTTAACTGTTTCCATTGCACGTTATAACATCATGGATTTCATGATATTATATTGTACCTTAAAACGAATTTTAGCTACGGTGTGATTTTATGGTGTTAATGACTTACAAACTGCCAGCTAATGGAGGTCAGTTTAAGAAGCTGAACGAAAGATCCCCTGATATGGTCCATACAGGCGAAGGACACACATACGCACAAAAATATGAATAAAGAAGCCAAAATTAACGGTCGAGCGGGATTTATTAGACCCTTGAAATTTTAGAAGTAAACTGACAAGGGTTACAAAATTTAATTCGTTTAGATTACAACACATACCAAACCAGACTCCATGTTCCAGTTAAAGAGGATCCCAACTTTTTCATGGAAAAACGCCACGGAAATTACACCAAGCAATCCGCCACCTAGATGGACTGGAAATGGAATAGTTTCTGATTAAAACCACATAACAGACGAAGAGATATGGAGGGACGGTAGGCCTGTCATAAAACCAAAATTACCATTCGGAACACCTCGGCCGATTCTCTACGGTTAGATGACCGTAGAGAATCGGCCGAGGTGTTCCGAATGCAAAATTACATGGTTTCCCTCCTGACTCAACACTTTTTTTTCATTTTTTTTTTTTTTCATTTTTGAAGATTTTTCAACAATGCATAATTCCTTTACAATTCATTTTATCCCTACATCATACATACAATCATTCCATTCTTCATAATTAGTTGAAATTCAACAGTATATTGAAGCTGATATATACATGATCTACAATGTCTATGTAGCTTTAAATAATTGGTATGTACTGTATTTATGAAAGGAAGAAGGAGAGATAGAAGAAATTAAAGAAAAGAAAAAGAATGTCAGTGACTCTACACTTAATTAATTTCAAGCGGTATTTCGTTGCTTTTTTCAAGTCATACATACCGATACATGAAGAATAATTCTAAATATCCAACGCTATTGATAATTAGCATTAAAGAAGGACAATATTCTAAACATATATACTTGCATTCTATTTGCATTTTCCTGTATGTCGTTAGGGAACTGAATTGTAGAATATGATGGTATGCTACAATTTGAATTAATGTGGCCAGCTTACAACTGGAGCAGCCCAAGGTAAGCAAGCATGGCCCTATGTTATGTTTTGTGATGTTTTCCTATTTGCCGTTACAGTTCACACAGTGTGTCATTCATTTTTCTATTACAATCATGTATAATAAAACGACCCAGTGCAACACCAATTGGAATAAATAACATAATTCAATGTAGGCAAAACACGAATCGAGATAATATTCCAAGAAGCTACAATTAATTCAGAAAGAAATTTTGTAATCAGCAACGGCTTGTACCCTGGTATTAAATACATTACGGTTGGCACCCTGAACAAAAAGGATTAGATTGAAAGCATATACGAACTAGTTTTACTGTCACAGGATATTGCTTAATTTAGATATTGTCTGACATATGTATTGCCTAACTTAGATATTGCCTAACTTTGTTTGTTTTTGTTTCACGTCCTATTAACAGCCAGGGTCATTTAAGGACGTGTCAGATTTTAGAGGTGGAGGAAAGCCGGAGTACCAGGAGAAAAACCACCAGCCTACGGTCAGTACCTGGCAACTGCCCCACGTAGGTTTCGAACTCGCAGCCCAGAGGTGGCGGGCTAGTGATAAAGTGCATGTCGGGACACCTTAACCACTCGGCCACCGCGGCCCCAACTTGCATGATTGTCTAACTTACATATTGCCTAACTTAGATTTGTCCTGACCTACATATTGTCTAACTTTTAGATTTGTCCTAACATAGATATTGCCTTAATTAGTTTTTCCTGATAAGATATTTTGTCTAAATCAAATATTGTCTAACTTAGATATTACATAATTTACTAGGCATCTTGATATCACGAGGGTTTTACATTGCACCTGCTGGCTCATTGCATTATTGTGAAAGGTGACTAAATTTTGGATCTTACATTTTCTCCCCCTCTCTTAACATTTTCGTCAAATCTTTCGATTGATAGACTTGCACATCTAATAAGCCTCTATCTTGGTTATCCTACCTGCCGCAGCGTCCAGTGGGTCGTCGACTCGGCACTTGTTGAGGACGAACCACGTGAAGAACATGTAGCTCGCTCCACCTAGGGCTCCTATCACCACAGCTTATAGAAGGCAATACATTAATACTGTAAATACATGTTAGTCAATTAGTGGTAACATTACTGTACTAATCGGCATTGTAAAGGTAATACAACACATCATCTATAACCATTGTGGCATAGAAAATCAAGTTAACCTCTGTATGAAAATACAATCTTATTAAAATCAAGATGGCCATTCTCACTACGTTACATGAACATACAACAACATTCCATAAGGGGTCACGTCGGGATGTCCTTTTTGATTAGCCAATCAAATGACTACTTCCAGGATCTTGGAAGTGAATTTTTCATGTCCGAATTGCATAGCTTGTGTAATCTGTCAATTTCACTGGAATCACTGGAAGACATCGATATAAGTCTTATTTGACTTCTTTGATGTATCTTGTTTCAAGTCATATACAAGCTGTGCCGAAATGGTTTGCTTCAGATGCAATCTGTGACGAAATGTTTTCGCCCTGAAAGTGAAATACACACATCTAGGAGGTCATCAAACCTTGACCCCGTATGGGATGTTGTTAGATGTCCATGTAAAGTAGTGAGAATGACTATCTAGATTTTAATTAGATTGTATGAAAATCTTACATGATAATCTTTTTCCTTTAATATTAGTTTCCCGATGTTATCCAGAGAGATCTATCTTTTCTTCTACGACCACAGAAACATACTACATAGTATTATTTTTGCCTTCTAAGCAACATTTATATTTCCCGCTGGTTGGCTCAATGTACACAATCGTGAAAATTATTTTCTCCTGGAGTGAAATAGAAGGACTGATATTTTCCTTCATTTCTATTTGGACTATTTCAATGTTTCATGAAAGTAAGATAATAATTACAATGAAATGATAAAAGTACATTATTCTTTTACATGATGAACACGTAATGTTATCTCGTACTTTTGAAACGCAATGTATATGGAGATGGAAACAAACATTGAAAACATAGGCATCCATTTTATTGGCAAATGCAATTACTGACAATGGTTTGACGACTGTGCACGTGAAGAGTATATCCTTCAACGTGATCTGGAGTGATATGAACATCAGTCTTACCTATGTATGTAGGTATGCTGTCCACAGGACCGCAGATAGCGCACTGTAACGAACCAATCAAAGATCGGGTTACATAAAACTCTGGTTTAACACACCAATCAGACTGAATGTTACTTTTTTTACGGTACACATATTTTATTCCCCAAGCTAGAAAAAGATAAAATATTTGTACACAATAATGGTTAAACAATAGTGTATACACACATCTTTAATTGATAGGTGTTCCAAGGTCGGGGAGCCCGGACCAATTAAGTGTTATTTATAATATTGCATCTACATCTAGTTTTGATATCCATTTGATATTTTGTTCGGAAGGAAATAATCAATACGTATTTGTAAATGTCACTTCATTTATATGACTTCATGACAAAACATAAACTAATAAATAAGATAAAAAAAGAAAGAAAAAGATACGTCACATCAACACACTAAGGTCATTGGATCACAATGCCTATATGAATGACGGCAGTCTATGTGCCGCCCATAATGTATTTCTGCTGGAATGACATTTGTCCCGTACCATCAATTATACAGACACCGGGAATGGGATCTGTGTTGTTGCATTGTGCTTACTTTTGCTGACAATCAGTCAGGGATCGACAAGTACCCTGTTCGGAAAGGAAAAGTAAATATGTCTCGGTCCCACCCCTGTCCCTTTTAATTCGTACCTACTTGTAGTACATACATCACTTAACGCTCAATACAATATCCTAAATCGATAAATATAAACTCACCATAGCACAAAGAGACCCGTTCAGCGTTATATTGAAATTCCATTTTGAACCTCCTAAGAAGAATTTTATCGCCATGGCAACAAGTCCACCAGCAGAACCGGACATGATTGTGTTGACGACAAGTTTAGACAGGAGTTCCCCCTGACCTTCTCCGGATATTGAGCCTCCGGCCGCCGCATTAAAGGCAAGGAATCCGAATAATAGGATAAACCCACCAAGGGCAGCCAACTGTGTAGATGGTAAGAAGTATTTATGATAAATATCAAATCATAAGGAATGCAAATATTAATTTTCAAACAAAAGGAGTGTTAACAGAATTCATACCAACATGCCTCCTTCTAGATTTATGTAATGATATTAGTGGCCAAAAGTGTGGGAATCGAAAAGGAAAATAAGGAAAATATATTTTTGATCAGTGTCCGTTCAACCTGAGATTGTTTTCAGTTTTTTCTTTTCGTAATTTCAAGGGATAATTAATTTGAAGTTTGGTGTTTGGTGTTTGGAAGTTTGACTTTGTAACAGAACCTAGTTTCGATTTCATGGGTCTGATATTTCGCGACTGTCAAAGTCAAAGTTAGTTTGCAGGTATTGAATTGCGGGCAGCATTAACTTGCTATCATATTCTTTAGTAAAAAGGCGACTACTTGTGTAAATAAAATTTATGGTATTTATTTTCCAGATATATTCAGTGATTATAACGAAAACAATTTCCCATGATTATGAACAATTAAACAATATGCTTTAAAAGTCGAGTGATAAACAATGAGAAGATATTATTAAAACCTACCACGATTGAATGTCCCTGTATATCCCGAGGTTCCCCTGTGACTTCATCGTACCTCCCTATTCTTGGGCCTAGCGCCTTAGCCCCCACGAACGCCGCGAGGCCAGATAACATGTGGACGATACCACTACCGGAAAAGTCCTGTAAAATGGATTAAATGCAAAACGCATGCATTTTACTACAAACGGTAATGAAAATAATAAAAAATAAAATTAAAAAAAAAAAAAAAAAAAAGTGAAAAAATGAAAAAAATGAAAAAAAAGAAGAAAGAAGCAAATAAGATTCAAAAGATAGAAAAAATAAACTGATCAGCTTATTCTTCTTTAGTTTGTTTCAGGTAAACCAGATAAGTGGTCGTAAAGGTCATGGGTAGCACAAATGCCTTTCACCAATTTCGATATCCGATCTGATGTGGAATATATGAGATCATCTGCTATTCCTCATTGGGTTTTCAACTGGAACTCCAGTTTCCTCTCACGCTAATACCACTGAGATCAACCATACAGGCCTACATCAGTTTTCATTTCATACATTTTATAAAGCAGTGATGTATTATTTATTTTTTTCCACATTTTTGCATTAGAAACGTTTTGATACCTAATAAAGCTCGAGTCAAAATCATATTTGTATGGGAAATAAATTTGTCAACACTTGATGTTATTGTAACTATCATATTGTTAAACTACTTTGAATATAAGAAATATACCCATCCGTATCAGAAATATAAGTACGGCTATATTTAGCCTCAAAAACAAAAACAAAACAAAAAAATTACGGATGATCCGGTTGATACATACCCTGTAGAAGATTGTTAGTGTTTCCCCATCATGGTCATACGTGAAGCCCTTAGCGAGCCAACCTTCGGACGTCCAGGCCCAATGGACCAGTACGGGATATATAAACCCTGGAATTATCGTTTGTCGATTAATTGTCCATGAAATTGATAAATGATACACTCTAGGTGAAGCAGTGAATATCAAGGTTGTGATTTTATTGGAATACTTTATAATAAGTTTAAAAGTCCAATTAAAAAAAAAAATTAAAAAAAAAAAAATTAAAAAAAAATAAAAAAAAATTAAAAAAATGGGAAAACCATTGAAATATATACTGTCGATTACAGTAAGAGAGAGTAATGGGTGTTATTAAGATAAGATACAAAATGAAATGTAAATAATTGTCTACATATAAATTCTAATACACATCAAATGGTATGCTTTACGAGGTTATGCACTCATTTTACTCATGTCTGGTAAGTTTAATTGCACTGAATCAAAAGGCGCATACTTTTAAAATTGCACTGAACTTCAAAGGAAAACCTACTTAATTTTGTATTTTTTTCTTCTTCTTTTGCATACAAGGGAAAATACTCCGATTGGAGAGAAAAAGTGCAGAATTGAACTTGTGTTCACGATTATACTCTTTTAGTGTCAATAACTTTAACGGAAACTTTGTTGAATACGTTAAACTATGGCTGGTCTAACAAAATACAAATAACTCTTTATACATTACCTGTTATGACTGAGCTGTATATAAGATAAGCGACGAAGTCACATCTTTCTGCAACGGCACCGGACACAATGGTAGCAGCAGTAGCCGCGAACACATAGTGAAAGAACCACAGCGAATAGAACTCTGGCTTTAAACCGTGATGTGCGAAATGGGAATATCCAATAAAGGAATTCCCCTCTCCTAGGGCTAAGGCATAGCCCAGCAGCCAGTAGGCGAAACCCGCTATGACTGTAACAAGGCATCAAACATATTAAAAAAAAAAAAAGATAAATAATAATAATTAGGACGATTTATGCTTATATTGTAATTTACGTAAATCAATTATTATGACTTTGGAATATACAGATATATATTGATATACACAGATCATTACAGTTTTCAATCGTTAGCATCAGTATTTTTATGGATACAGAATGTCTAAAAGGCGGCGGTGTGAAGTGGCATCGGTTGAGTTTGGATTAAAATTGAATACTCAATTGAGGATCATATACATGATTGGGATGAACGCTTAAATAATTGATATGGTATTAAATACTAATATGATTGTTAATTTCCGCGGTTTATCGAAATAATGTATTTGGTTCTGGGGATTACTCACAAGCGTCGAGAAGATTTTTGATGAGTATATTGGTAGCATTCTTGCTTCTAACACATCCGACCTCCAACATGGCGAACCCTCCCTGCATCACTGACAAGAAAACATAAACTTTTTTACTCTTGACATTTATCATAACATCATTAGGATTTATAATTCTATTCAGATTGATCATTGCATCATTCAGATCAATCATAACATCATTTAGATTGATCATTAAATCATAAAGATTGATTACTACATCATTCAGATTGATCATTACATCATTCAGATTGATCATTACATTATTCATATTGATAATTACATCATTCAGATTGATCATTACATCATTCATATTGATCATTACACCATTCAGATTGATCATAACATCATTCAGATTGATCATAACATCATTCAGATTGATCATTACATCATTCATATTGATCATTACATCATTCATATTGATCATTACATCATTCAGATTGATCATAACATCATTCAGATTGATTATTATATCATTTAGATTGATTATTACATCATTCAGATTGATCATTAATCATTCATATTGATTATTACATCATTCAGATTGATCATAACATCATTCAGATTGATCATAACATCATTCATATTTATCATTACATCATTCATATTGATCATTTCATCATTCAGATTGATCATTACATCATTCAGATTGATTATTACATCATTCAGATTGATCATAACATCATTCAGATTGATTATTATATCATTTAGATTGATTATTACATCATTACATCATTCAGATTGATTATTACATCATTCAGATTGATCATTACATCATTCAGATTGGTCATTACATCATACAGATTGATTATTATATCATTTAGATTGATTATTACATCATTCAGATTGATCATTACATCATTCAGATTGATCATTACATCATTCAGATTGATCATTACAACATTCAGATTGATCATTACATCATTTAGATTGATCATAAGATCATTCAGATTGATTATTACATCATTCAGATTGATCATAAGATCATTCAGATTGATCATCATATCATTCAGATTGATCATTACATCATTCAGATTGATCATTGCATCATTCAGATTGATCATTACATCATTTAGATTGATTATTACATCATTCAGAGTGATTATTACATCATTCAGATTGATCATTACATCATTCAGATTGATCATAACATCATTCAGATTGATCATTACATCATTTAGATTGATTATTACATCATTCAGATTGATTATTATATCATTCAGATTGATCATTACATCATTCAGATTGATTATTACATCATTCAGATTGATTATTATATCATTCAGATTGATCATTACATCATTCAGATTGATCGTTACATCATTCAGCTTGATCATTACATCATTTAGATTGATCACAAGATCATTCAGATTCATCATTACATCATTCAGATTCATCATAATATCATTCAGATTGTCCATAAGATCATTTAGATTGATCATTAATCATTCATATTGATTATAACATCATTCAGATTGATCATAACATCATTCAGATTGATCATAACATCATTCATATTGATCATTACATCATTCATATTGATCATTTCATCATTCAGATTGATCATTACATCATTCAGATTGATTATTACATCATTCAGATTGATCATAACATCATTCAGATTGATTATTATATCATTTAGATTAATTATTACATCATTACATCATTCAGATTGATAATTACATCATTCAGATTGATCATTACATCATTCAGATTGGTCATTACATCATACAGATTGATTATTATATCATTCAGATTGATCATTACATCATTCAGATTGATCATTACATCATTCAGATTGATTATTACATCATTCAGATTGATCATTACAACATTCAGATTGATCATTACATCATTTAGATTGATCATAAGATCATTCAGATTGATTATTACATCATTCAGATTGATCATAAGATCATTCAGATTGATCATCATATCATTCAGATTGATCATTACATCATTCAGATTGATCATAACATCATTCAGATTGAACATTACATCATTTAGATTGATTATTACATCATTCAGATTGATTATTACATCATTCAGATTGATCATTACATCATTCAGATTGATCATAACATCATTCAGATTGATCATTACATCATTAAGATTGATTATTACATCATTCAGATTGATTATTATATCATTCAGATTGATCATTACATCATTCAGATTGATCGTTACATCATTCAGCTTGATCATTACATCATTTAGATTGATCACAAGATCATTCAGATTCATCATTACATCATTCAGATTCATCATAATATCATTCAGATTGTCCATAAGATCATTTAGATTGATCATTACATCATTTTGATTGATTATTACATCATTCAGATTGATTATTACATCATTCAGATTGGTAATTACATCATACAGATTGATTATAAGATCATTCAGATTGATCATTACATCATTCAGATTGATCATAAGATCATTCAGATTGATCATTACATCATTTAGATTGATCATTGCATCATTCAGATTGACCATAAGATAATTTAGATTGACCATAACATCATTCAGATTGATCATTACATCATTCAGATTGATTATTATATCATTCAGATTGATCATTACATCAGTCAGATTCATTATTACATCATTTAGATTGATTATTACATCATTCAGATTGATCATAACATCATTTAGATTGGTCATTACATCATTCAGATTGATCATAACATCATTCAGATTGATTATTATATCATTTAGATTGATTATTACATCATTCAGATTGATCATTAATCATTCATATTGATTATTACATCATTCAGATTGATCATAACATCATTCAGATTGATCATAACATCATTCATATTTATCATTACATCATTCATATTGATCATTTCATCATTCAGATTGATCATTACATCATTCAGATTGATTATTACATCATTCAGATTGATCATAACATCATTCAGATTGATTATTATATCATTTAGATTGATTATTACATCATTACATCATTCAGATTGATTATTACATCATTCAGATTGATCATTACATCATTCAGATTGGTCATTACATCATACAGATTGATTATTATATCATTTAGATTGATTATTACATCATTCAGATTGATCATTACATCATTTAGATTGATCATTACATCATTCAGATTGATCATTACAACATTCAGATTGATCATTACATCATTTAGATTGATCATAAGATCATTCAGATTGATTATTACATCATTCAGATTGATCATAAGATCATTCAGATTGATCATCATATCATTCAGATTGATCATTACATCATTCAGATTGATCATTGCATCATTCAGATTGATCATTACATCATTTAGATTGATTATTACATCATTCAGAGTGATTATTACATCATTCAGATTGATCATTACATCATTCAGATTGATCATAACATCATTCAGATTGATCATTACATCATTTAGATTGATTATTACATCATTCAGATTGATTATTATATCATTCAGATTGATCATTACATCATTCAGATTGATTATTACATCATTCAGATTGATTATTATATCATTCAGATTGATCATTACATCATTCAGATTGATCGTTACATCATTCAGCTTGATCATTACATCATTTAGATTGATCACAAGATCATTCAGATTCATCATTACATCATTCAGATTCATCATAATATCATTCAGTTTGTCCATAAGATCATTTAGATTGATCATTAATCATTCATATTGATTATAACATCATTCAGATTGATCATAACATCATTCAGATTGATCATAACATCATTCATATTGATCATTACATCATTCATATTGATCATTTCATCATTCAGATTGATCATTACATCATTCAGATTGATTATTACATCATTCAGATTGATCATAACATCATTCAGATTGATTATTATATCATTTAGATTGATTATTACATCATTACATCATTCAGATTGATAATTACATCATTCAGATTGATCATTACATCATTCAGATTGGTCATTACATCATACAGATTGAGTATTATATCATTCAGATTGATCATTACATCATTCAGATTGATCATTACATCATTCAGATTGATCATTACATCATTCAGATTGATCATTACAACATTCAGATTGATCATTACATCATTTAGATTGATCATAAGATCATTCAGATTGATTATTACATCATTCAGATTGATCATAAGATCATTCAGATTGATCATCATATCATTCAGATTGATCATTACATCATTCAGATTGATCATAACATCATTGAGATTGATCATTACATCATTTAGATTGATTATTACATCATTCAGATTGATTATTACATCATTCAGATTGATCATTACATCATTCAGATTGATCATAACATCATTCAGATTGATCATTACATCATTAAGATTGATTATTACATCATTCAGATTGATTATTATATCATTCAGATTGATCATTACATCATTCAGATTGATCGTTACATCATTCAGCTTGATCATTACATCATTTAGATTGATCACAAGATCATTCAGATTCATCATTACATCATTCAGATTCATCATAATATCATTCAGATTGTCCATAAGATCATTTAGATTGATCATTACATCATTTTGATTGATTATTACATCATTTAGATTGATCATAAGATCATTCAGATTGATCATTACATCATTCAGATTGATTATTACATCATTCAGATTGGTAATTACATCATACAGATTGATTATAAGATCATTCAGATTGATCATTACATCATTCAGATTGATCATAAGATCATTCAGATTGATCATTACATCATTTAGATTGATCATTGCATCATTCAGATTGACCATAAGATAATTTAGATTGACCATAACATCATTCAGATTGATCATTACATCATTCAGATTGATTATTATATCATTCAGATTGATCATTACATCAGTCAGATTCATTATTACATCATTTAGATTGATTATTACATCATTCAGATTGATCATTACATCATTTAGATTGGTCATTACATCATTCAGATTGATCATAACATCATTCAGATTGATCATTATACTATTCAGATTGATCATAACATCATTTAGATTGATCATCATATCATTTAGATTGATCATTACATCATTCAGATTGATCATAAGATCATTGAGATTGATCATTACATCATTCAGATTGATCATAATATCATTTAGATTGATCATCATATCATTTAGATTGATCATTACATCATTCAGATTGATCATAACATCATTCAGATTGATCATTATACCATTCAGATTGATCATAACATCATTTAGATTGATCATCATATCATTTAGATTAATCATTACATCATTCAGATTGATCATTACATCATGCAGATTGATCATTACATCATTCATATTGATTATTACATCATTCAGATTGGTAATTACATCATACAGATTGATTATCAGATCATTCAGATTGATCATTACATCATTCAGATTGATCATAAGATCATTCAGATTGATCATTACATCATTTAGATTGATCATTACATCATTCAGATTGATCATAAGATCATTCAGATTGATCATTACATCATTCAGATTGATCATTACATCATTCATATTGATCATTACATCATTCAGATTGATCATAACATCATTCAGATTGATTATTATATCATTTAGATTGATTATTACATCATTACATCATTCAGATTGATCACAAGATCATTCAGATTCATCATTACATCATTTAGATTGATTATTACATCATTCAGATTGATTATTATATCATTTAGATTGATTATTACATCATTACATCATTCAGATTGATAATTACATCATTCAGATTGATCATTACATGATTCAGATTGGTCATTACATCATACAGATTGATTATTATATCATTTAGATTGATTATTACATCATTCAGATTGATTATTATATCATTTAGGTTGATAATTACATTATTCAGATTGATCATTACATCATTCAGATTGATCATTACAACATTCAGATTGATCATTACATCATTCAGATTGATTATTATATCATTCAGATTAATCATTACATCAGTCAGATTCATTATTACATCATTCAGATTGATTATTACATCATTCAGATTGATCATTACATCATTTAGATTGATCATTACATCATTCAGATTGATCATAACATCATTCAGATTGATCATTATACCATTCAGATTGATCATAACATCATTTAGATTGATCATCATATCATTTAGATTGATCATTACATCATTCAGATTGATCATTACATCATTCAGATTGATCATTACATCATTCATATTGATTATTACATCATTCAGATTGGTAATTACATCATTCAGATTGATTATCAGATCATTCAGATTGATCATTACATCATTTAGATTGATCATTGCATCATTCAGATTGACCATAAGATCATTTAGATTGATTATTATATCATTCAGATTGATCATTACATCATTCAGATTGATTATTATATCATTCAGATTGATCATTACATCATTTAGATTGATCATTGCATCATTCAGATTGACCATAAGATAATTTAGATTGACCATAACATCATTCAGATTGATCATTTCATCAGTCAGATTCATTATTACATCATTCAGATTGATCATAAGATCATTCAGATTGATCATAACATCATTCAGATTGATCATTAAATCATTCAGATTGATCATTACATCATTCAGATTGATTATTACATCATTCAGATTGATTATTACATCATTCAGATTGATTATTACATCATTCAGATTGATTATTACATCATTCAGATCGATCATTACATCATTCAGATTGATTATTACATCATTCAGATTGATTATTACATCATTCAGATTGATTATTACATCATTCAGATCGATCATTACATCATTCAGATCGATCATAACATCATTCAGATTGATCATTACATCATTCAGATTGATTATTACATCATTCAGATTGATTATTACATCATACCGATTGATTACATCATTCTGATCGATTATTACATCATTCAGATTGATCATTACATCATTCAGATTGATCATCACATCATACATCATCGATCATCACATCATACAGATCGATCATTACATCATTCAGATCGATCATTACATCATTCAGATCGATCATTACATCATTCAGATCGATCATTACATCATTCAGATTGATCATTACATCATTTAGATTGATCATTACATCATTCAGATCGATCATTACATCATTCAGATTGATCATCATATCATTTAGATTGATCATTACATCATTCATATTGATTATTACATCATTCAGATTGATTATTACATCATTCAGATTGATCATTACATCATTCAGATTGATTATTACATCATTTAGATTGATTATTACATCATTCAGATTGATTATGACATCATACAGATTGATCATAACATCATTCAGATTGATTATTACATCATACACATTGATTATTACATCATTCAGATTGATCATTACATCATTTAGTTTGATCATTACATCATTCAGATTGATCATGACATCATACAGATTGATCATAACATAATTCAGATTGATTATTACATCATACAAATTGATCATAACATCATACAGATTGATCATTGCATCATTCAGATTGATCATAACATCATTTAGATTGATCATTACATCATTGAGATTGATTATTACATCATTCAGATCGATCATTACATCATACAGATCGATCATTACATCATTCAGGTTCAACATTACATCATTCAGATTGATTATTACATCATTCAGATTGATCATTACATCATTCAGATTGATCATAACATCATTCAGATTGACCATTACATCATTCAGGTTCAACATTACATCATTTAGATTGATTATTACACCATTCAGATTAATCATAACATCATTCAGATTGATTATTACATCATTCAGATTGATTATTACATCATTCAGTTTCAACATTACACCAATCAGACTTATTATATCATCACTAAGATTATAATACAGCCATTGTTATTGAGTCTTATGATATATAAAATGTTTATGAAAACATGAAAATATAAATATTGGAAATGTATAGGTGCACCAAAATGAATTTGAAGAAAAAGACACAGATCCAATGATTTTCAGTAAAAAGCATATGCGCCCGAGTTACTTTAACTAAAATAATATACATTTAAAAAAAAAAAAAAAAAAAAACAATAAAAAAACAAACAAATAGATAAATAATGTTATGTTAGTATATTTGCAACTGTGTCGTAAGCTGTCATTGTTTCTGGAGTAAATATTCCTGCAGGATAAAAGTCATAGACGTCTGATAATGAGGACAATTCAATATTTTTTTCTTTTTTTATTTGGTCTTTTATTTTATTTTCATTTTAATTTACAATACCATGCATACTTAAAAGTATCCGATATACTCAATTAATTGTACATTTACATGAAGCTGTGTAAAACAATCGTTTATTTCATTAATGGAATTGTTTTGATCTCCATCAACATGAAAACAGTTCTCATTCATCCATTTGAAGATTTATCCGAATCAGTATGGATGAATAAGAGGCATGGCCACTCAACGGTCAATGCAACATGATACATCCTATGTACATATCTCTCGATTATAAGAGGTGATTTAAACTGTTTGAAGGTCCTTGCTCTTCATTGAAGGTCTAATTACACTTTCTGTATTATGCTGATGTATGTAAACATTTTAATCATGAATTTCGACAAGTTAGTCCCCTATTCCAGATTAGTTCGATTAATCTTACTCATGAAATGTTACTGTACAGTAGGAAATATTTGCGGGGAATTCAATTTCGCGGTGATTTAATATAGCTTGAAATGTCTACCCGTCAAATATTTGTACCATGAATTCAGCAAAAATGTATTAGATGCATCGCCGTTTTACTGCAAAATAAGTAGTTCAGGAATGGAACAACCGCGAAATATTTGCCCTGAGAAATTACACAATTTTACAGATATTTTTTTATTTCTAAAGCGACATGTTTGTTGTATAATTCTACAAAAATGTAATTCGCAATTCACCTCATTTCATCTTGTAACAATTTAAAAAAAAATATTTCGACCTCGAATTTCATAGTTTCTTTATCAATTTTGTAAACTTGTAGAAAAGACAATCCATCAAATGCGTGGTAACCAGGTGCATGGGAAGGGTGTTATAGGTAAATTAAAACTATTCCATTAAGGATTGAATCTTGATTTGGTCGATTTCATGGGGTCATGAATTGAGTTGCTCTTGAGAAAAATTTAATGAACTGCGAAGCAGTTCATGTTGAATTTGTCTCAAGAGCAACTCAATTCATGACCCCATGAAATCGACCAAATCAAGATTCAATTCTTATATTTCAATTGTTTTTTTTTTCTAATAAAAAAGTGGGTCTAGATATTAATGTCTCGAAGCTTGTGCAAGTCCAAATGCGGAAAAGTCCGAGGAGTTCCGGATTGTGCATGTCTAGTCAATCGAGTAAAAGAGTCCGCAATATTAGGATTAAAAATAGCATTATTTTGTCAAAATAGAAGAATTTAGCATATCTGGTCTTTCATGAAATACAAGAATACATCATAAATTTGATCATTTTGATAATTATTCCATGTTTATAACAACAATGTAGAAAAAGTGAAATCGTCCCGCGGAAGGATTTTAACCATGTATTCATACGCACTGATCAGTGTTAATCTGGTCAAATTCGTGAGCAAATGAATCAGATTAAGTTTGGTAGTTTCATTGAGTCCAACTTGAGTAGAAATTGAAATATATGTAAATGAACCTAAGCAAGATTTAATAGACAGATTTAACTTTAAAAGCCGTTCAGCTCTCATGCCAACATACAAAAGGAGATAGTATATAATGTTTTCATTTAAACTTGAAATGTTACTTTCGTTTTATATTTGTATTTTTTATTTTTTTTTTATCTTCATTCATCTTTCCAATGATCTGATTTTCATTTCTAGACATTCTAATTGAGGGGCGTGTACCGGGTGATGTGACTCAGCTCTAGCCGCGTGAAGCAGGTGGTATGGAAGGTGCACTCATCCTGTTGAAGGGCCAGTATAATTAGACTATCAGCTTTTTATAGGTTTATTTGGACGGCTGAGAAGAGGCTGCAAAAAATTGATGTCACGATTCATGTCTTTGAACAACTTGGTACAATTTTTAATATTTCAATTTCTACTCAAGTTGGACTCAATGAAACTACTAAACTTAATCTGATTCATTTGCTCATGAATTTGACCAGATTAACACTGATCAGTGCGTATGAATACATGGTTAAAATCCTTCCGCGGGACGATTTCACTTTTTCTACATTGTTGTTATAAACATGGAATAATTATCAAAATGATCAAATTTATGATGTATTCTTGTATTTCATGAAAGACCAGATATGCTAAATTCTTCTATTTTGACAAAATAATGCTATTTTTAATCCTAATATTGCGGACTCTTTTACTCGATTGACTAGACATGCACAATCCGGAACTCCTCGGACTTTTCCGCATTTGGACTTGCACAAGCTTCGAGACATTAATATCTAGACCCACTTTTTTATTAGAAAAAAAAACCAATTGAAATATAAGAATTGAATCTTGATTTGGTCGATTTCATGGGTCATGAATTGAGTTGCTCTTGAGACAAATTCAACATGAACTGCTTCGCAGTTCATTGAATTTTTCTCAAGAGCAACTCAATTCATGACCCCATGAAATCGACCAAATCAAGATTCAATCCTTAATTGGTACAGCATTGTGTACCAGTGAAAAATATTCCGCGGTACACAAATATATGAAAAGTGCAATATTTTTTGTCGGGGTTTTGTCCTTATACATATAGAGAAACGGCAATGGAACCTAGCAAGAAGACACCTTTCTGATCTATCAGAGTTACTTCCCTTCGTTTCACTCTGTCGGTATAGGATATAAAGTGATATCTTGACTGCCGAAGGGGATAACAGGTCGTGTAATCTTTATGGTTCTACAAGGAATCCTGAACAACGAATGCTTTTCCTAGACGCATGTTTACATGAACGGACACACTATTATGAATAAAAACATTGAAAATTAGCAATATACATAATAACTATTCAGCATTTTCTATTATAAACATTGTCCAATATAAGCATTCAGCATTGTCCATTTTAAGCTTTTAGAATTGTCCAGAATAAGCATTTAGTAATGACCATAATAAACTTTTAGTATTGTCCATTACATGCATTTAGCATTGTCAATTATAAGCATTTAGCATTGTCCATTGTATGCATTTAGCATTGTCCATAATTAGCATTTAGTAATGTCCATAATAAACATTAAGCATTGTCCATTATAAACATTTAGCATTGTCCATAATAAACACTTAAATTTGTACATATTTAGCATTTAGCACTGTCCATAATTAGCATATATCAATGACCATATATGCAGTTAGTATTGTCCATAATTAGCATATAAACACTTTACATAATTAGCATTTAGCATTGTGTTTAATTAGCATTTAGTAATGACCATAATAAGCATTTAGCAATGTCCATAATAAGCATTAAGCATTGTCCATTATAAACATTAAGCATTGTCCAAAATTAGCATTAAGCAATGATCATAATGAATAATCAGCACTGTCCACTATAAGCTTTTAGCATTTTCCATTATGAATATTTAACAATGGCCATAATAAGCATTTAGCAATGACCGTAATAAGCATTTAGCATTGTCCATTATAAGAATTTAGCATTGTTCATTATAAGTATTTAGTATTGTCTACAAGAGGAATTTAGCATTGTCCAATATAAGCATTTAGCATTGTCCAAAATAGGCATTTAGCAATGTCCATAATATGCATTTAGCAATGTCCATAATAAGCATTTAGCATTGTTCATTATAAGCATTTAGTATTGTCTATAATAGCCATTTAGCACTGTCCATTATAAACATTTATCATTGTCCATTATAAACATTTAATATTGTTCATTATGAGTATATAGCAATGATTATAATAATCATTTAGCATTGTTCATTATAAGCATTTAGTATTGTCTATAATAGTCATTTAGCACTGTCCATTATAAACATTTAATATTGTCCATCATAAACATTTAGTATTGTCCATTATAAGAATTTAGCATTGTTCATTATAAGTATTTAGTATTGTCTACAAGAGGAATTTAGCATTGTCCAATATAAGCATTTAGCATTGTCCAAAATAGGCATTTAGCAATGTCCATAATATGCATTTAGCAATGTCCATAATAATCATTTAGCATTGTTCATTATAAGCATTTAGTATTGTCTATAATAGTCATTTAGCACTGTCCATTATAAACATTTAATATTGTCCATCATAAACATTTAATATTGTCCATTATAAGCATTTAGCATTTTCCATAATTTATATTTAACATTTTCCATAATTAGCATTAAGTTATGACCATAATAAACATTTAGCATTGTCCATTATACGCTTTGTCCATTATATCATTTAACATTGTCAATTGTTAGCATTTAACAGTGTTTAAAATTAGCATTTAGCAATGTCCATAATTGGCATTTAGCATAATTAGTCCATTATAAGCATTTAGTAATGAATATAAAAAACATTCAGCATTGAGCATAATAAGCATATAAAGATTTTACATACTTCGCATTTAGCATTGACCATTAAAAGCATTTAGTAATGACCATAAAAACATTTAGCATTGTTATTAGAAGCATTTAGCATTGTTCATCATAAGTGATAAGCAATGTCCATGATAAGCATTTAGCAATGATAATAATAATCATTTAGTATTGTCCATAATTAGCATTTAACAATGTACATAATTAGTATTAAGCATTATCCATAATTAACATTTAGTAATTACCATTTTCAGAAGTTAGCACTGTCCATAATAAGCATTTAGCACTAATTAACATTTAGTAATGACTATTTTCAGAAGTTAGCACTGTCCATAATAAGCATTTAGCATTGCCTATAACTAACATTTAACATTGTACATAAAAGGTATTGAGAAATCTCCATAATGGGCATTTAGTATTGTCCATAAGTAATATTTTACATTAACCATAATTAGCATTTAGCATTTTTGATAACAATGGCAAACAACATCATTTGATACTTTTTATCCATTTAAATGTTTTCCTCTTTAATCTGTTTGGTTGTATACATCACGAATTTTAGCTAGGGAGAATCATTATTGAGTAAAATACAGATCCGGTTATACAAATTTAATTGTTATTTTTCCGGCGACTCCAAGGAAATCAGTGAACCTTAAGAGCATGATAAATACGTGTTCACCCTTTCTTCCTTTTAAAAAGCGTCAATGTCCCAGGAAAAAAGTGTCCCATCATATTAGTACGATATTGCCGCGAGGCAAATACCTGTAAACTAATATAAAAATAAAGACACTTATTTTCATATTATCAATGCGATCTATTTCACTGAAAATGAATACAGACTATCAGTTTTAAAGCAGAATTACTGACATGTGTCATGTGTTCACGTGACAGATACGTGAATATAGCTGACATTAATTACCTTTTACGAGTTCATTTGTACTGAGAGTCGATATGTCATATATGTATTAGGCATACATGTATGTGTTAGCATGTTTATCGCTTGAATATAGTCGACATTTACACACCTCAATTTTCAATTATTACAAATAATAAGAGTTTATAAATGAAGTATTTGGGGGTGAATTGCGATTGATTTGAGTTACCGGTCTAGCCGCCTGGGTTTTTAGACTCCCTGATAGCTGGGAACATTCTGGTTGAATGAAATGCAAGCAACTGAGATAAGTTTCAAACTACATTTAAATCAGACAGGTAACAAAAAAAAAATAAAAAATAGAAATGCCCCATCCCACCCTAAAAAAACAAAAACAAAACTAAAAGCCCCAAAACAATACATATAAATAAACACAACACACAAACAAAATAAATAAATAAATAAATAGATAAATAAATAAATAAATAAATAAAATGAAATAATATAAAAAAAAAACAAAAAAAAAACTCCCTTCCTTGTCTATCTGAGTGTGCCACAAGCCTAATTCAATTATTATTGGAAATTTAATCATTCGAACTTCTCGCTATAAGCACATGAAATCTTCGTGATAAATACTTACGGAATACCATGATGGCGAGACAAATTTTGTAGAAATGGTCCATGTTAGCCTTCGTGTACTCCTGCCACCGAACAAGACTTGCCTGAGCATTCTGCAACTCGGAGAGTTGCATAAGCAATTCTGTCACATTCACCGTCGTGTTAATTTCAGTGGAAGTCGACATCTTTGAAGATTTTGTACAGCAAATCTGCCGCACGTATCCCGGTACGGTACCGATTTTGATAAATCCAGATATTGTGTTAAGGATAGACACATTCAGGAAAACCCCTGTGATCACATAAAGGAAGAGATGACGTAATGAAATTGTGTATGATAGATTTGGCTGATTGTCAGTTTCCGTCACAGTTCGCTGCATACAGCTATATCGTGCTAGGTAGCGCTGTGAAAGGTGGTTATATGTGGTAATGTATTAGAACATTGTAGTGTGTATGCGACCTTTTCACTACTGTATACATGTAGTTGTTTGATATCGTGTAGCTTTTATTTTGCGGTTGTCCCTTTCGGGAGTATTTTGCGGGTTTTAAAATTCGGGCATTACCGCCCTTTCAATATTTTCCAATAAAATGGTAAGCACGTTGAGACGTTTTTATTAATGAATACATGTCAGAAATATTCATGGGATACATATTTTTGCGTAATTTCAACCCCGCGAATATTTCCAAATATGCAGTATATTGCACTCATGTGATAACATTGTTTACTGAGACAGCGCATTTTCAAGAAAGGTTATCCACGGACAACCGGAAGTTGCACTATGTGACATCATATCCTTTCATTTTGATATATTAACCTTCGATGATTCTTGCAATGGATTGTTTTTTCGGGGTTTTTTTTAAAAAGGAAAAAAATATAAATATATATCGTTATAACATTGGTTTGGATAAATCCGTAGAACGATGACACCTTACAAGTTTCTCGGTAGTGGATGGATGTGAACTCATACTACTAGCTAAATTTCGGTTATTAAGAATACAACATGCAAACTACAACCGTTGACCTCTCTGGCATTTGTAGTAGGTCAAGGCAATCTGAAAACAAAACCTCGGTAACAGACCGTAATACAACCAAACACCTTCATACATGTATATTTTATTTCCTGATTTAGTGTGAGAAAGAAACCCACACTTTTGAAGAAATAATACCAATTACTCTATTTCAAATTATAGTATTAAACGTTCTAGATTATATTTCAAACCATCTGGAATAGTCGCACAGAAACTGTTAGACACCAGCCAACTCTTAATACTTAAAAAAGTTTGCCCATTTTGTAAAAATTCCATCATTTTTTGTTGGAATGTCCACATCAGAAATGATCTGTTTATCATGTTACGTACCAACCATTACATCATGATATGCTTTCGCATGGAAGTGTTGATCTAACATTAGAAGAAAATACAACTATTTTTGAAACAGTTCAAATATTCATTCGAAAAGTGATAGATTTTTATAAAGTCTGAAAGAGCAGGCGAGATTAGCCTTTAAACTATCCTCGTATTCCCTGTCTTTCTAATGTATCACATATTGTACTACCATTTCATTTTCCTGGTAGTCTGATCAATCGTGTCAAGGGCTCAGCTTCTGTGTTGGCCACATCAACTGTTACAACGTCAACTGAGTCTTCGGCACGATTGACCACGCTCCATACCGATTAAACCAACACACTACAAAGATGCCAATTAAATATTCAATATATTCTGACCCTATGACATTGAATGTAGTCAAGGTGCAATGTACATATACAACATATCCTCCACCCTTGGACATTGGAATGGATAATGTGTCTTTACAATATTCAACATATTCTGAATTCTTTGACATTGAAAATAGTCAAGTAATTAATCTAAGCAGATGGACAAAATGACGAAACAAAACTGCATTAGAAAGAACTACTACATACATTTTTAATGAAAAGTACAACGACACATAGATTGAAAAACAGACAGAGATCTTCAGGAAAGTCCTTCTGAAATTAACAAAGGAAAATAACTTCTTCCAACACATTTTCTTAAAAAAGTAATTCATCTTAGCACAGCTTTATATCAAAGCATATCGAGTTCCAAACGAATCCCCTGAATTCTGGTGAATTGATATAAGATATTTTTTTTATAATGTATACATACAAAATTAAGATTCAATTAAAGTGATTGATATAATGAGGTAATTTTCTGGGCCAATCTGATAACTCCTGTAATGAGATAGATATATGCATTCCATGCCGTTCATTTATCGGGTTCGTTCCGTTTGTACCGATACGAATCTAATGAACTCATAATAGAACACGCTGTACCAATAGAACCGAACCGCTACCGCTTAAATCCGTGATCACGGAACTGTGATTTTTCATTTGCCCTGTAAAAATACTTTTTGTTAAAAACGAGACGGGAACTGTCCACTTGCGATGAAATTTGATAATCATATGCCGCTGCTTGACGGTAACATTCAATTATTGATTTTAAATCCGTTACGTGGTGAAAAAGGAAAATAATCGTCTTCTTTATGTTGAAAGGGATCGACGGCCGCCATATTGGTAACTCGCTTACGATTCAATTGCGTTGTTTTACATTCTATTGCCGTACCTATTTAGTACAATTGCTACGAACACGATAAAGAAACACATGGATTATGTACATATTAATGTATATAAAAAGGGGATATGATTCAAAATGGTATCCGTATAAGCGGGTATTAGCCTGCAGTATGTGGAAACGATCTCGTCTAATATATATGCTGATCAAACCACGAGTGACAGAATTGTATACCATAGCACTTTACGAAATGAGTGCCATCTAATCTGATGCACAAGGAATAGTAATAACCTTTGATGATTCACATGTTTAAAATTTAGTGGATGGGATATGACTACATCCTGTTGGTGGCAGTATGTCTGTATGTATCCTCTTTAAGCTATTTGCGTGTTGATATCGGTACGTACTTTTCCCGCCATGCTTTGCTACAGCCATGTTTTATGCAGTGTATTCCTATGTCTGTAAGTGATGGCCGAGTGGCTCAGTGGTAACGCATATGTCTTCGACCTAGGCGGCCGGGGTTCGAGTTCCCGATTGAACGTAAAATGTTATCGGCTTACCTGTCCGAACACGTTTTCCTAGTGATTTAGTTCGTGAAATAAATAAAGTTTACATTTAACCTGTAATTTCAAGTAAACGAAAATTATACATTTTCTGGAGACATTACATGGAATTCGGAATTTAATCGGTGTTCTAAAAAACTGACATTTCGAGGCAGTCCTCTGTCGTCCAAATATTGCACTAAACATCAACTATAGGCGAATAGTATCTATATCTCATCAATTTTGTACCTCATTTCAATTAATTTTACGATGATTTAATGTAGTGATGAACCTCAGCAGTCATATTCCATTTGAGCTACGCCCTCGGGGTAGACATACAATCTTATTATATGACTATACTATTAACTCAACGCTGATTGGTCTAAACAGTCCGCATAGGTCAAACTTGGCTGCGAAATTTACCTGTAATGGCGAAAATTCTCACGAGAGGTTGATATTGAAATCCAACAACCCAACAACCCAACCGTTAGCCTCACAGGTTAATTACTAAATAAAAAAAGAGAAAAACTAGAGTAGTAAGAGCTAGTAATTGAGTTAGTGTAAGTGTAAGTGTTAGTAATTAGGTTCGGGTAAGGGTTACTAATCCATAAGTAAAGGGTTTCTAATTAGGACAGGGGAACTTCCGGTGGCCAAAGTGAGTGGACAATGGCGATCGCTAATATATCGATGTAAATCAACGTATATCTGGCTCATCATGGGCTGCTTGACCGACCCAATATGTCTGTGACCATAAGCTGGACATATACTTCTATAATCGCCATATATTCGAGGATGATTTCGATCCATTCGCCAATTATTTCAATGTGAGTAGCTGCCACCTAGATAGCCGCCATGTTTCGCTAATTGATGTGCATATCTTCATGTAATCATCAATTCACCCAAAAACTCAAAATGGAACAATCAATTCAAGACAGCATCAATACCATTAACTCTATCACTGATCCAAATGTTATCAACGAAGTGGTCACCCAACTTATGAGTAATGAACTAATCAAGGACACCTTAATGTCAAAGCTGGGTATTTCAGACCTCCAAAACAAAATTTCTCTCATGGAAAAAAGACAGGACGATAGTGACCAATATTCAAGGCGGACATGTCTCAAGTTTAGGGTATTCCGGAGAAAAATGGTGAAGACACTGACGCACTCATTATCAATGCATGTAATAACCAACTTGGCATCAAGATTTCTGTAAAGGACATAAGCCGCACTCACAGGGTGGCCCCAAGACTGATAAATATCCACGGGATATCATTGTGAGATTCTTATCATACAGAGTTCGTGCCTCGGTTGATGAGGGTAGATTTACATTATTTGCTAAGGCCAGGGACCCAAACAGTGAGCAAACTCCTCAGCCCCAGTTGTGAATGGGGGATATAACCAGACATTGAGTTGATACCCAACTGTCTGTCTGGTTATATGGTGGCGCAATTTGTTCCCCATCTTTGTATAAAGGGGTTCTAAATATTGGTTTTCATCTGATGTAACAGATATCTTTGTACAAGTTAGTACAAAAAAGTAAAGAGGAACTTTATGTCGTCATTTATATTTTAAATAAATGACATTGTTTCACTTTAAATCTTGGTATCTGTTATATTTTAACCTTTATACAAACAGAGCACATCCTTATATATTTGATGCATAGCTAAAGGCTAATTTATGTTACTTAACATAAATGTTTTAACGATGATCAATGTGAATTAAGTGCATTTTCGGGAGAAGGGAGGTAACTCGTATTTGCCGATTACCAATAATTTTGTTGAGACACGCATGCGCAGGCAGTTTGTTTACAGTGAAAATCTGCAGTGCATGCGTGCGTAATTGGTAGCTATTTTTCCCATATTTTTCATCAAAAGCCACCACCCACCCCTTCCTCCTTACTTCGTCTTTTCTATTTATAATAGACGACATGGCTTATCTCATGATGCAAGTTGTATTAGTAATGTATATGCTTTAAAATGATGTCTGTCTGGTTATGTGGTGGCGCAATTTGTTCCCCATCTTTGTATAAAGGGGTTCTAAATATTGGTTTTCATCTGATGTAACAGATATCTTTGTACAAGTTAGTACAAAAAAGTAAAGAGGAACTTTATGTCGTCATTTATATTTTAAATAAATGACATTGTTTCACTTTCAATCTTGGTGTCTGTTATATTTTAACCTTTATACAAACAGAGCACATCCTTATATATTTGATCAGAGACATATATAAAGATGTCTCTGATTTGATGCATAGCTAAAAGTTATTTATAAATGAAGCCCTGACCCGACAGCGAGCAGCAGTGTTTGCCAAAGCACGATTCCTAAAGAAATCTGGCCTCATATCCGGTACGTGGACTAATGATGGACGGATAGTTGTTAGACATAAAAGTGGCGACAAAGCCCATGTTACCAGGCTCAGCGAGCTATCTTCCTATCCTGACCCCCCTCCCAGACCACCACTTCGTGACACCAAAGTTAGAACGCTAGAGTCGCACCCCGGGACACCTGGACAGCGTCGCTATGTGAAAGCCATTTCACGTGACAAGCAACCCCCAGTCATTGATACCTCCAACTCATTCAGTGCCCTATCTGATGATGAAGGATAGAACTGAAAATCTTCCTCTTGAAATGTTTACATAACAAATAACTCATATAAATAGACTAACTGTTTGCATTCGTCCAACATTGTAAAAGATCACAACTGTTTGCATTTCCTCTTTTTATTCTACTTGTCAATTTATCGCTGATGTAGTTATATGACTCAATTGCATTTTGTATTATGATCTGATGATTATGTATCTACAGATCAATGAACTTCACCACTAGTGTATGCATTTCGCTCAACAGAAATACGTGACGACCGTTCTAACTAATTACAAAACTGTACATGTATATCATTACTGGTACTTGTTCTGAATGTAAAAATAAGCTATATTGAAGTCTGTGCTTATCAATATTAGCCCATTTATATTTTTTTCTTTTTACCAATTAATTAACACAATTATATACTTAATACACTATCAGTAGTGAAACATAGTAATTTATTTATCATAAAGTTTGGTACAAAAATATAAAAATTACTTTCTCATGCACTTTACCAAAACTGATTAGTTTCGACCAAGTGTAAATGATTATGTAAGTGAATCAAAGCAATTAATGTGACCTGTATTTATCATTTTATATTGTATGTACATAGACAATGAATATATGCCACTAATTGAGTATTATCTCGACCTACATGTACGCTCGTAAGCTATTATCATAATGATTATGATTATATATTGAAGTAATCGGTAATTGGGTATTATTGGATAATATCATTGCAAACTAATGTGTAAATGTAAATACTCGTGCAACGTTAAAACAAATTACAAACAAAACTTACCTGTATATATAATGAAAATTTAATCCAAATACAACAACGTAAAATCCATGTAACGATATTTAAAATCGGTGTATATACCAGTCAAGCACAACTTGCCTTTCACGTGCATCTTAGTATGGTTTGATCTCATTTATACTGATAAACCAGTTCAATTAGCCGCTTTTTGTAGTTTTATGTTTATTTCTATACTACCTAATACGTTTAGAATATATTGTTATTCCACTCCAATCGATCTGTTCATCTAAGTGATGGCGGCCACTGATCACAGGGGCTGGGTACAACACGCATGTTTTATTATTATTTCTATGCTTTCTTTTTACTCAAACGCAATTGTATCATTAATGAAAATGTAATCTCACTCTTAATTCAGTTATATTTTCTGATATATCACGCAAGTGTTAAATATGTCCAAAATTTATAGATTTATATTTAATATGAAAATATATTAACCAAAAACCTGTGTTTTCAAGCGTTTCAAGCACTCAGATGAGCCAGAGTCAACTTCCGTTTTATATCACATGTGTACATGTGTTTGTGTGTTGTGTGTTTGCCTTAGTGTTTGTGTTTGTGTGTTGTGTGTCTATGTTAGTGTTTGTGTGTTGTGTGTCTGTCTTAGTGTTATCTTCGTGTTTACATTTATGTCACAGTATCTCACAACTATGTTCAACTGGTTTCCAAGTCTCCTATCAGATGTTGTCTCAGTCTCCCGGAAGATCGCCATCACCTGCCACGATGTCCAGTCATTCCAACTCGATAATGGGTAATAAATATGATTACTTATTAATACAAATTATGGTTGATTGCGATCACCGCCGGAAATGTAAAAAATATCTGGTCCATATGATCTAAATTATCTATATAATGGCTTCTGTAATACTAACTGCATATTTATGTTATCATCTGATTGTTATAATAACTTATCATTTTACCTAGTATCACACTTGATTATTCTTCTTCTCTGTGCTGACATAGAAAGCAATCCTGGCCCGATGCTCAATCTTAACATGGTTCATCTTAATGTACGATCTGTCAGAAACAAAACGTCCCTAATCGAATCTGAACTTGATAATAATGATATCATTTGCCTAAGTGAATCCCATCTAAATCCACTGATAAACGATACTGATGTACAATTACACTCTTATACTACACCACATAGAAAAGATAGAACTACTGGTCCAGGGGTGGGGTTATCATATATTATAAAAATAATATCATTATGAAAAGAAGAGATGACTTAGAGAGGAATGATGTAGAGTTGCTATGGACAGAAGTACAAGTTAATAATCACAAATTTCTTCTCGGTTGTATATATAGACCACCAGATAGCAATGTTAACTATTGGAGCAAACTAGATGAAACACTTACAAGAGCTACTGATACATCATTGGATGTTGTACTTACAGGCGACATTAATATAGACATGATAAATACACCTCTAAATGACCACTTATCAAGAATTCTTATTAAGCATAATTTATCAAGTCTTATCAATGAGCCTACACGGATAACACCCAATAGCGGAACTTCAATTGATTTTATATTTACAAATAACACAACCATTGTTAGAATACCTTTGTATCACCACCATTTTGTAGTGACCACTCGTCAGTTCATGCCAACATATCTTTCAATGTATTCAAACAAGTAAGCTATAAAAAAAACTATGTTGAAATATGATGAAGCTGATTTTGAAAGTATGAATAACGCTATCTTAAATGTTGACTGGTTAAACTTATCACAAAATCAGGACGCTGAATTATATAATACTTCTATAATTACCTGTTTATCGGAACAAATAACACAACTTTATTCCCAAAAAAGTCATAACCATTAGGCCAAATGATAAACCATGGATGAACAACAATATTAGATTAAAGATGAGACAGCGTAACAGAATTCATAAAAATGCGAAGATAAATAATACACCTCATTACTGGCACAGATTCCGCATTCTCAGAAATGAAACTATTGACCTGATTCGTGAAGCAAAATCAAATTATATAAAAAAAACTAGAAAACTCTCTTAATGATAATAATATCCCACCAGATAAATGGTGGAAGATAGCTAAATCCATCACTAGCTTTACAAACAAATCCTCTTCCATTCCCCTCTTGAATCTAATAATCAGATATTCCATCATCCAATTGAAAAAGCTGAAATTTTAAATAGTCATTTCACTAGAATATCTACATCATCCCCTGACCTAGAATTACCTCAAACAGCACAACCCTTCACACCATTTTCACTAACAAATATCCATATCACCGAACAGGATGTATCTGACCAACTAAACATTCTTAACACTAACAAACCACCAGGTCCTGATGGTGTTATTCCCAAAGTTGTTAACAAACTTAGTTCTTCTTTAAAAATTCCCCTAACATTACTATTTAACAAATCTCTGGAATCGGGCACAGTACCAAACAGCTGGAAACAAGCAAACATTAATGCTATAAATACAAAGGAAATGGATCAACTAATGATGTCCTAAATTATAGACCCATCTCAATTACATCTTGCTTCAGCAAAATAATGGAAAAAATGTTTTCAAGTATCTATATAACTACCTTGTTGATAATTCCATTTTAACAGAACATCAGTCTGGTTTTATACCTGGTGATTCTACAGTAAATCAATTATTATTTATTTATAATGAAATTGTTAGTAACATGGATCAGGGTAAGGAGTTAAGATTTGTATTTTGTGATGTTAGTAAGGCCTTTGATCGTGTATGGCATCAATGCCTACTCTATAAACTTAACAAATATGGTATCAAAGATAATCTACTTAATTGGTTTCAAAATTATCTTACCGATAGGTTTCAAAGAGTAAATACTGAGGGTTACTTTTCACAACTCAAGGTTGTTAATGCAGGTGTACCCCAGGGATCTGTTCTTGGGCCTCTTCTTTTTCTTCTTTACATTAATGACATAACTGAACATATTTCTACTAATATCAAGCTGTTTGCAGATGACACCTCACTTTATGTAATCATAGATGAAGATCAAGCACTAGCAGCACAAGCACTAACAACTGATCTTACCAACATGAGTGAATGGGCAAATACTTGGGATATTAAATTCAACCCAAATAAAACTAAATCAGTTATATTCTCAAGGAAACAAAACACAAACCACCCTACTATAACATTTGAAAACAGCCAAATTACTGATACTACATCACACACACATTTAGGACTTACCCTAACAGAAGATGCATCATGGAAACAACATATTCAAAATATTTACAAAAAGGCCTACAATAGACTCAACATCCTTCGCTACATTAAAACTAAAGTCAATCGCAAAGCACTAATATCAATCTATACTGCATTTATCAGACCTATACTAGAATATGCTGACATTGTTTGGGACAATTGCACACAACAATCCAAAGATCTATTAGAATCTGTCCAACTTGAAGCAGCAAGAATCATTACAGGCCTTCGTTCAGGAACTACACACAACAAACTTTACATCGAACTTGGTTGGGAAACTCTGGCTGCCAGACGAGAAAAACACAGATATATAATGTTGTACAAATTGACACATGAGCTAGCACCGCAATACTTACAAAACATATTAACTCCCCTTATTAACAATCCTGATGACAACCCTTATCCTCTTCGACAAACTAGACTTTTTAATCCACCTATATGCACAACAAATAACTACTTCGATAGCTTCATCCCATCTATGTGCCGCACTGCTAATACTAATGATAAAACTCTCCTAGAATCGAATACACTTCAAAATTTCAAGCTACAGTTAGACAAAAACAAAATCCATGAAATGGAATCGGTTAACATTTTTAAAAATGAAGGCGATAGACGAGCAAATATAGTTCTAACACAATTAAGAAATAAATGTAGCGACCTAAATTTTGATTTGCATAATGACCACCTAAAAGACAGCCCAGAATGTACATGTACAAACCACTTAGAAACAGTATCCCATTTCTTTCAAGAATGCCCACTATACAATGACCTGCGTAATAATCTTTTTAACTTTCTTGATAACTGTGCTGCTAACCATAATCATACTTCTATGGAAACCCTAGTAAATGGATGCTCGAACTGTGATGGAAATACAAATAAACTGATGCTACACCAGATTCATTATTATATAGGTAAATCAAATCGTTTCAACTTATACAAAATATAAATTACATGATGCCATTATATCAAATATATTTAGAAATTGATTATGTTATACATATTAAATGGACAGTCTAGTAATTAAACTATTATAACCCCTGTTAGAGTCTGAATTCAGTTGAACACTGCTGTGAATGTACATGTATTTTCACTTGAATAAAATTTAACTTGCCATCACTTCATATTATTTTAATTTTCCTCTATGTACATTTCAATGTATCATTCATGCAGTATTTCCCTTATTTCTTTTATGATTACAGGTACATGTATGATGTAGTGAAATTTTTACTCTAAAAAAACACAGCTTGGTAGATATGACTTATGCAAAATTTTGCATACGGACATTTGGTCTATCTGCCAAACTGTTTACTGAATAACTGTGCTACTATTACATACATATAATTATGTTGATATGTGCTAATTTAATCTGTCATACCTTATAAATACAAATGTATGTTTTGTTTGTATGTGTGTCTGTATGTGTATCTGTATGTGTATGTCCAAAATTAATTAGATATATGTATAAGAGTTATCTCCCTCTCAATATGTGTAAATTTACTGTTTGTTAATTGTAAGTATATATAATTCCATTTCAATTATCCGAATTAAATTTTCCACTTTCTCACTATTTGTCCACCTATAAATTGGAGAGAATTTATTTAGGCCCTGCCTGTTATTCAATCCAATTGACCTTGTAAATAACACCTGTACATATATGCCAATAAAACTTGTTGAAATGAAATGAAATGAAATGAGACAGGGTATATACTTAAATGAAATATACTTAATTAGAATTTTGATTTAAACATATTTTATTGTATCTTAATATATACATGGGAATTGGGCACAAGTTATAAAACTTAGAATCAAACAAGTAATTTGAAATATTAACAGTGATTCATTGTTCCATAGTTTGATATCTTAATACCATCAAGTATTAGCAGGCAAAATGTCTTCACGTATTCACTGTTACAAACAATACTCGGCTGGTGTAAAGTTAAGTACACTGTTACAAACCATACTCGGCCGGCGTAAAGTTAACTAGACTGTTACAAACCATACTCAGCCGGTTTAAAGTTAACTACCTGGTAGACGGTTACAAACCATACTCCACCGGCGTAAAGTTAATTACACTGTTTCAAACCATACCGGCCGGCCAGTGTAAAGTTAATTACACTGTTTCAAACCATACCGGCCGGCCAGTGTAAAGTTAATTACACTGTTTCAAACTATACCCGGCCAGTGTAAAGTTAATTATACTGTTTCAAACCATATTCAGTCGTTTAAAAGTTAACATTCACGGTAACAAACTATACTCAGCCGGTGTAAAGTTAATTGCACTGTTACAAACCACACCCGGCCGGTGTAAAGTTAACGTCACTGTTATAAATCATATCCGGCCAGTGTACAGTTAACTACACTGTAAAAAAAACTATACTCGGCCGGTGTAAAGTTAACTACACTGTTTCAAACCATGCCCGGCCGGTGTACAGTTAACTAGACTGTTTCAAACCATACTCGGCCGGTTTAAAGTTAACTACACTTTTACAAACCATACCCGGCCGGTGTAAAGTTAACTATACTTTTACAAACCATACCCGGCCGGTGTACAGTTAACTAGACTGTTTCAAACCATACTCGGCCGGTGTAAAGTTAACTACACTGTTTCAAACCATACTCGCCCGGTGTAAAGTTACGTACACTGTAAAAAAAACTATACTCGCTCGATGTAAGGTTAACTACACTGTTTCAAACCATGCCCGGCCGGTGTAAAGTTAACTACACTGTTTCAAACCATGCCCGGCCGGTGTAAAGTTAACTTCGCTGTTTCAAACCATACTCGGCCGGTGTAAAGTTAACTACACTGTTACAAACCATATTCAGCCGGTGTAAAGTTAACTACACTGTTTCAAACCATACCCGGCCGGTGTACAGTTAACTACGTATACACGGTCACAAACCATACTCGGCCGGTGTAAAGTTAACTACACTGTTTCAAACCATACCTGGCCGGTGTAAAGTTAACTACACTGTTTCAAACCATACCCGGCCGGTGTAAAGTTAACTACACTGTTACAAACCATACCCGGCCGGTGTAAAGTTAACTACACTGTCACAAACCACACCCGGCCGGTTTAAAGTTAACTACACTGTTTCAAACCATACCCGGCCGGCGTAAAGTTAACTACACTGTTTCAAACCATACTCGCCCGGTGTAAAGTTACGTACACTGTAAAAAAAACTATACTCGCCCGGTGTAAAGTTAACTACACTGTTTCAAACCATACCCGGCCGGTGTACAGTTAACTACACTGTTTCAAACCATACTCAGCCGGCGTAAAGTTAACTACTTTTACAAACCACACCCGGCCGGTGTAAAGTTAACTACACTGTTACAAACCATACCCAGCCGGTGTAAAGTTAACTACTGTTACAAACCATAACCGGCCGGTGTAAAGTTACGTACACTGTAAAAAAAACTATACTCGCCCGGTGTAAAGTTAACTACACTGTTTCAAACCATACCCGGCCGGTGTACAGTTAACTACACTGTTACAAACCACACCCGGCCGGCGTAAAGTTAACTACACTGTTACAAACCATACTCAGCCGGCGTAAAGTTAACTACACTGTTTCAAACCACACCCGGCCGGTGTAAAGTTAACTACTGTTACAAACCATACTCAGCCGGTGTAAAGTTAACTACTGTTACAAACCATACTCAGCCGGCGTAAAGTTAACTACACTGTTACAAACCATACCCGGCCGGTGTAAAGTTAACTACACTGTTTCAAACCATACCTGGCCGGTGTACAGTTAACTACTGTTACAAACCATACTCAGCCGGCGTAAAGTTAACTATCCACTGTTAAATCTCTGTTTTCCAAGTGTTTTATTTCATACAGTGTACTGTTTGCTTGCATTATCAAATAATCCTCTTTTTTCTCTATTGTATTTCAAACACTTGCATGTAAATCGTACGTCTTAGTGTATCATGCAAACAAACTATCATTGGGATTTTATAGAAAATCTTTAAAGGTCCAGCTAGAACGATAAAATCCATGTGGTCCCGTTTCGCGTTGTACATTAATGTATTGGTCGAACTTTCTGAAAAGATGTTATAATGGTATTGCAATCCTAGAAGAAATCAAAGGTGAACAACTCAAGTACTTGTTTATATAATGTCAACGAAAAGAGTTCCTTAAAGGTAGAGATCAACAAGAAATTTTGCATATTGCGACTTGTGCGAAATTTTTCTTGAAGTACACATTGTCAAAATGTTCAACAATGTTTTTTTTTTCTTTAGAAGTTGTCAGCAAATATTTCTTCTTTAACCTTTTTATGAGCTTTCCCCAATTTGCTTAGTTTGTTTGCTATGGCCTCCATTGTGACGCCTTGCTCAATCATATAAGGATGGTCATCTGATACAACCTGATATTTCTCCTTATCAAAAACAAAATCCGGATATCCATGTATAAGCATCAGGCTACATGCAGGCTCCCCATCGGACGCCATCTCAATGCCGGGTGATCCGGATGCTCCGTGTTGAACCCAGCAATCAAACAGCACATTGCGTTCTTCCCGACTATCGGGGTAACCCCATTTTTGGCCGATGGGTTTGCTGCTCCAATATGTTTTCATTTCCTTCAAACGCTTTTCCCCTTCATTGCTCTCAAGGATTCGGACATTTGGATCCCATTGCATTGGCTTTCCGTCGGGGTGACCAAGTAATGCAAACGTATTCTTAGGTGATGCGTGCTTGAAACGTTTGATACCTTCTGGATAGCAAGCTCCTGTGGTTTTATCCTTAACTCGTAACTGTAAAACAGCAAAATCCATTTCTTTGTCTCCCCACAATTCATCCTCAAAATAAAACGTTGGAAGATTATCACTTCCTTTCAAAAAGTTGAACTTGATACAAACATCGTCTGTTTCCAGGAGCGATCTGTCCGGTTCCGAGTGTTTTTCTTTCCCTATAATGAAAAAATACACGTTCTTAAAATTCAAATCTCTTTAATAGTTTTTAATGTCGGGCCATCAGGTTATCTTTGCCTTCATATTTATTGCGATGTGAAGTCATTCGTGTTCGATGACTGTTTGTATGCTTATTTGTCCTGTTGTCACCATCCTGGTTTTCATTTTGAGAATATTGGTTAACAGAAATTTTCGTAATGCAGATGACGCTTATTGTCATTGAAATTAGATCATCTAACAAAAACTTTCTTCTTTGTTGTATTTAAAGACCTCCTATTGCAAACGTTGCTTACTAGAATAAATTTGATAAATTTATTGACACACTAACCAATGTTAACAGTAATTTGATTATTACAGGTGATATAAACCAAAATATGCTCTCTTTTTCTACTAATACAGATCTTGCAAGAATCTTAAGTAAATATCAAATCCAAAATATTATTCAATAACCTACAAGAATCAATAGTACATCAACAACTGGTATTGACATATTCTATGTTAATAATCCCAACATAGTACAGAGATCGGAAGCGTTCTCATCCCTATGTAGTGACCACTGTCCTACTGTTAGGAATCTATGTTTTAAAGTATTAAATGTAAAATCATTTGAAAAAAGATTTTATTAGTTCAAAAACGGAAATTGGAATGAAATGACTAGAGGTCTTCTAGCAATTGATTTGAATACATTAATTGGATCTAATGAGCATGTGAATGAGACAAATAGTATACTTATACATCAAATAAACTTGCTTACTGTAAAGTATATTCCGTGTGAAAGTATAAGAATAAAACCCAATGATAAACCTTTTTCAATTTCAAAATATTTTATTAACAATACATATATAATACATACAAGTATTTATGCATGCAAATACAGCATTGTTAAAAGAATCAGACAACAGGCTAAGCCTATATAAGTCCTCTGCCAGAAAAAAACTTCAGGTTAGACCTGACAGAAAGATGTTACTCTACCTCTTTTGATGCTAAAGTATAATTATAAAGTATTGAAGGTAAATGTATTTAAACAAGAGTAAGACAGTGAGAGGAACCACATACGTCATTCCAATACATAAATAGAAGGTATAATTAACTAAATAGTCCAATGGCATTTCCAAGATTCATAAAAGTACCATTATTCTTTAGTGAAGTAAAAGCACAGCATCTTTCTGTCAGGCCTATAAATGATGACTTGTATGTAATAAAATAATTAATAAGGATTCACTCACACATTCATTCACACATTCATACTAGAATGTTGTTACAATATTATACAAAAACAAAACTTGCTAGAGATAGAAATATATATCTTTATATACTATATTGTATGTTTACTACCAACGTCATGTTACATAGAGAAACGTTTAGATGATTTAATATATAGGTTAACATGATTAAGTATAAAATTCTTCAAATGATCAGATGCATTGAGGATACCATATAATAAACAATGAAGATTTATATAACCTAATAAATTATATATGGATGTAATATGGTGTCTGAAGTTGGAATATAGGCGACGTTGAAAGAAAAAATGTACAATATCCTCTCTAGGTGCACCACACGCACAGGAAGGGTTATCAACCAGGTGATCTTGGAACCTATCAATATTTAAGTTACTTTTAAAATTCCTTAGTTGACATTAAATTAAGTTTCCTCGGAAGAGAATTGATGAACATTTCAGAAACCGGCAAATTAATAGTTGATTTTATACTGCGTTTAAAAGAAGAAACTGAAGAAGATTCTCTTATGGTACTGTCAAGTGCATTCCACATAGTCATTGTTGAAGGAAAGAAACTTTTCATATAGCTAGTAGTTCGTGATTGTGGTATATTGAAGACTCTATTATTTCTGAAGGTATATACATTGTTTACATTTAAAAATGGCTGTATGATATTGAATAGATAAACCTTGGATGGCGAATGAAATTAGAACCAAGTTAAGGAAATAGAATAGATTACATAAAAGAGCTTTGGTTTGGGTTTTTTTAACGTCCTATTTACAGCCAGGGTCATTTAATGACGTGCCAGGTTTTAGAGGTGGAGGAAAGCCGGAGTACCCGAAGAAAATTACCGGCCTACAGTCAGTACCTGGCAATTGCCCCACGTAGGTTTCGAACTCGCAACTAGTTTTAAAGTGTCGGGACACCTTAACCACTCGGCCATCACGGCTTCATACATAAATGAGCTAACCATACCAATAGGGTAAATGATTGGTATCAACTTAGAATGTTAAGAAAGACTGAAATTGACCTAATTAGAAAAGCTTAAGATACACATATTACAAAACTTCAAAATTCTCTCGTAGACTGTACCACTAAGTGGTGGAATATTGTGAAGACTTTATGTGGTCTCTCGAAGAAAAATAAAACTTTTCATCTTCTTAAAGTTGGTAATGATATTTTGATTCGTCCATTGAATAAAACAGAAGCTACCAATAATGTATTTACTTCTATTTCTAATTCTGTTAAGGATATTAACAATTTCATAATTCTAATAAGGCGTTACCTCCCCTTAGTCATATTAAACTTGGTACAGGACAATATAAGATCATGATATCATTGATAAAGTCCAGTTAATAAATGATAGTAAACCTCCTTGACCTGATAACGTTTCTCCTAAAATAATAAAAAAAAGTCTTCTACCGTCAATAATTTTACCTCTTAAATATTGATTTAACAAAACTGTTACTTATGGTACTATTCCAACAGCCTGGAAGTCGGTTAATGTTAAAGCTCTATATAAAGGTAAAGGTGCCATTGATGACCTAATAATTATAGACCAATTGCCATTACATATATCTTAAGTAAAATATTGGAAATCTTTTTTTTCTAAATATGTATTTGATTATGTAACTAAACATCATATTATCAGTGAGCACCAATCTGAATTTCAACCTAAAGACTCAATTAATATCAATATATAACGTAATTATTTAGGTAAGGATATAAGATTAGTATTTTGTGATATAAATAGAGTCTGGCATCAGGGTCTTTTATATAAGTTACTGCCATGCAGGTAGGGCGTAAGAATAATACCTGCTGCCCCCATTGCATGATCGTAAGAGGCGACTAAATTTGGGATCTTATCGTTTCTCTTCTTTTTGAACAAATTTCTTCTTCCAATTGTCTCCCTTGACAATGTCTCACTTTTGGTCTTCAGTTGAGCGTTCGCCCCTGTGAGGAAGGCTTTATGTTCTGTCCCTTGGCCGAGACATACCAGAGTCATTAAAATGGTAGTTGCTACCCCTGCTTAGCGCTCAGCATGTTAGGAGTGGGACGACTGGGTCGCCCGTTAACAGTATAATGTGACCGGATGGGGTGTCCTGCTGAGTGTCTTCGGCAGTATGCTTCAGTGAGGAAGCACTTAATTCGGCAAAAGTTCCGGACTATCACAAGGAGACTTAACAGGAACATACCGCAGCCTCCCAAAACACACATACGCACTCAACAAACGCATGCATGTCGCACGCACGGGAGGCCTTCCTTAAATGACCTAAGCTGTTGATAGGAAATTAAACAAAATAAACCAAACCAAACAAATTGTACAAATTGTTTGAAAGTTATCTTACGGATAGAAAACAAAGAGTTATCTTTTAAGGTTATAGCTCTACATTTAAACATATAAATGCTGGAGTTCCTCAGGGATCGTACTCGAACCGTTTTTATTCTTACTTCTTATTAATGACATAACTAATGCAATTAATATAAATATGAAATTATTTGCTGTCTATGTTATTGTTGATGATGATGTTACAACTCCTACTGCTATTGATAACTGGGCTTATTTTTTTTATCAAGTAATGCAACAAAATTCATTCCATAAACATTTAGGATTGATTTTGAATTCAAAAGGCACTTGGGATCATATTAATGATGATAACAATAAAGCATGTAAAAGACTGCATCTTTTGCGTAAGATAAAGCAAAAGGTGGATAGGGAAACTCTTATGACATTATACTGTTCATTTGTCAGACCTATTTTGGAATATTCAGATTCTATTTGGGATAATTTCACTATTGGTGAATCTAAATTATTAGAATTTGTTCAGGTCGATGCAATATAAAGTATCACTGGTTCAAGAAGTGGTAATTATCTGCTTTTCATTGTAAACTGTATAAAAAACGGGTTTGGAAAAATTAGAATCAAGGTGTCATTAGCACAAATTAATTTTAATGTATCAAATCGTAAATCACATGACCCCTGACTATCGGTTTAATATCACCGAACCATTTATGAATCCTCAGCAAAATACTCAAAACCTGTGTCATCATAGATTTTTCAATATACCAAGATCAAGAACCATTATCTATGACAGAAGTTTCATTCCAAGCACTATGCAGGCATGGAATAATCTTGATCCTTCACTGACAATGGCTGTTAGTCTAAGTTCCTTCAAAAACAATCTTAATCGAACTTAGGCAAATCCTAATGATACTATATCTGCTACTTTTAAAAAGTGTATACCTCGTAAAACAAATATTATCTTGTGTCAATTAAGATATAATGCAAATGACTTGAACCATCATAAATGTATAGATCATCTTATCCCTGATCCAAGTTGTATATGTGGCTCATCTAGTTGAAATGATGATAATTTCTTTTTTACTTGTCCTAATATATCTTGTTCTAGGTATTTGATAAATGAAATTTATAACCGTATTTGTTATTCAAATTCAATCCCATTAACTTCAGATGACAATACACTATCGGATGATATTAATGAATTTATCTTAACTAGTGTACAACATTATGTAAATAGTACAGAAATATTTAAGTAATTAAGTTGAATAAAAATATGATTACAATGGTTATACAAGTAGTACTCGCTAAGGATGAGTACATGAGTACACAGCTTTAGATGTGTAGTATGTGAGCGACTGTGTGTGAGGGTGTGTGTGTGTGTGTCATGTAGGATGTAGGTATGCAAGTCTGTATCATAAAGAGTACATGTTTATAGAATTGATTACAATTATTATCATTCTACTCTGAATGTTTGCGAGATATAACCATTAAAGCTTACATTCCTTCATTTTTCATCATGACGTCACGGAGGTTGTGCAATGTGGGTGAAAACGATACCCACTTTTTTCTTTAATATGTTGTTAAATTCATGTTGTGATGAAGCTGATCATGGAAACCAGACGTTCATGTTTACCTATACTTTGGTGGTTCATTTTTTGTAATGTTTCATATCAAAGCGATATCACAGCAGTGTTGTTTATGAATTGATTTTTTCCTATGATTTGATGTAGCCAGTCGTTGAAGCTGAGCTGCACAAATTTACAAAAAAAAAAAAAAAACACTTCGCCTAACAATCGTATTAAAAAAACATTGATATATTTGGGATCAGCGCAGAAAATCGATCTCTTGAATTTAGAGTTAATTATTTAGTGTTATATGTAATTTATTAAATGATGATATTAATGCAAAATGTAATTTATTGCTTAAAACTGACAAAAATAAGATATTTATTTTCATAATAGCTTTAGTGGTAATTCTTATAATTGTGCTATTTTCATACGATTTATTTATGGTGGCGTACATCATCAGCATAAATAAATTTATTGCCAATAGCAAAATTATACGTTATATATTCCCTGTGCTAATTTAAGTACATTATGCATATCACTTTGTCAGCAAACAATCTATTCATAACAAAATGTTTAACTGTAAAACATGTATGTTATAATTATAATGCGAATTGCAAATTGTAAATTACAACACAGTAGAAATACATTTTAATTGAAGCATTTCAAATTGAAGAATTCATGTTAAATATTCATCAAATATTATCCTATACGTACTTGTTATGCCCTCTGCTACATGATAGGCTGTCAATATCTTGTCCTTCCCTACTCTAAATCCGGTACCAGTGCAACAGGGACCTTCAATGAATCCAACAGCATCCATCGCTTTTTTCCAGGTATGCACAATCCTGGCATCGTGGGTGTCATTTATTGGTTTCCTTAGCGCTCCCGCATCTGTCAACATGAGTGATAACGTTAGATTATTACCATTTCAATGGATCAAATTACTTACCTTTTTGTAAACTGCTATCGTGACGAGAATCGGATTTATGATATTATTCTCGTCAGTGATATATATTACTCATGTTAACAGTTGTTTGCTGGCAGTAACCTGTACGTCACAGTTTGAACTTTCAGAATATACGAATATGTCTTCTTGGCATTCTTTGATTTTTTTATTGTAAATAGTCCCCGAATTTGTTTTATTATAGGGTTATGGCCTTCCCATTTACACATTGGCATGTTTAACAATTTGTAGACGCCTTCAACACTTTAGGCCGCTAGTATCACTGACAAGACCAAGAATGACGAAAAGCTATATGAGGCAGTTTAATTTGTTTTAACTCAATTGAATCTAGCGATAAAAATGTTTGAAAGGACCTAATATCTTTATGTCTTTTGTACAATTAATAATCGTCTATTACGACCATAGTTGCTGCTTGAATCTCAGACAACTCATACAAGTGCAATGGGATCGCCTGCGTGAGGGATATAGAGGTCCCCCAACGAGTGGAGATTGTTTATCATTTTTATCCAACTCGAGTTAGTTAATTTTCTAATTTTGAAAAGACACCAGCTTTAGCGAGTGTCTTTTCAAAATTAGAAAATTAACTAACGAGAGTTGGATAAAAATGATAAACAATCGTCACGAGTAGGGGAACTTGTTTATCCCATAACTTCTTTACTTACAAATGTAAGCATGTCAAGTTCAAATTCTCCCAACGTAGCAACTAAATTCCGTGAACCAAATCACTACGGGACAAAATATAGGTCGTTATCAACGAAAGCTTATCGTCTATTTTAGATGCACGACTCATATCTTCTGTACTATATTTGTAAATGATATCATTTTACGAAATGAAATATAAGTTTGAAAGTCCTTGTATCTGTGTAATTTATTAATAAGTAACTTGTTTAAATAACTTCGCTCGAAATATTCGAAGACGACACCGTCATCGCGAAGTTGAACGTCATCGCTGAATATTAGACTAATCATTGTCAGATTCAATTATCGGTCCTTTCCTGGATTTCGTAGGTATGCTATTACTGGTTATTGTGATGTTAAATGCTCATTCTGAGATTTATTCATTCAAGACACCGTGCATTTCAACAAATATTTCGGAAACCGAGCTGGAGTGTTGCGCATACTGTTATGTAGACCTAGTTTACGTTTGTCAGTGTGTTTACACAAAATCTCGTCAGTTTACTGACATGAGACAAATGTTCCAAGATGATTTTTAAATTTTTGTGTTTGGGATAAATATATTCGTAATAAAGGTAAGTGGAATGATAAGAAAACTTTATTCGTTGATTTTTTTTCCTGTTCCGTTCCGCTACTTTTACGCCTATAATCGATGCAATATCTCGCTTCCGTCGTCTAATTTACCATCAAATTATATTTCGTACGACTCAAACCCCAGATTAATCGACATTTCCATGAAGACAGCGGGGGACCCCTTTCACCCAGTTTAATATGCTAATGTTGAGCACCAAAAAATCAACAAAAAGTGTCCATGCTGATCTTTTGAAGACAGACGGCAAAAAAAAAGAGAAGGTAAGTGAGAGCAGTAAAAATAGTCTGTGGTCAAAGGCCAGAGGTTAGCCAATCAGATTCGTTGGAGGTCACAAATGACCAATCGGAGGCTTAGAAAGTGGTTACACACTGCGGTGTATAAACAAAAACAATAACACTCTGCTACGAATTTTATCACGTGCCATATCAGTTGTGAAACAAGCGTGGTTATGGGATAAAAAAGTTTCCCGTGTGCTACCGTCTGTAAAATTGACTCCAATTTTTCTAATGAACCCAATTTGTGTTATCTACTACCGAATTTTCGAAAACTAATTTCAATCCAAGGCAATGCTTTATTATGAACTGAAGCTGGTGATTGTTGTAAAAAAAAGAAGATAATTAACACTCACTTCTTGGTCGTTTCTGTGCCATTTCGTGTTCATCTTTGAATGGAGGGTCCCGACTGGATATTTGTGCTATGTAGGAAAATATATGGAAATATTTTTCTTGTTTGTTGGTTGAAATATCAATGGTGTTTTGAAGTAAGAGGAATGTCAACATTTGCAGTAAACTAGTCAAATTTTGTGGTAAATTATCTATGTATAATATATATAAGTCAACTTGGAACATACATTATAGGCATTTTACAATAGCAACATCTGATATACAGGTAACAGTGTGATTTGCATGGTTTTTTTTTTTTTCGTTTGCTCGTTTAGATATCCCATATTTGGTGTCAATATTACAAAGCTATGGTGAATACTTAAACATTTTCCCACATCATCACAGATAAATAACGGTGATTCACATGTCATAAAATGCAGAACTGATGAAAAAACTGCACTGTAAAAAACAAGCTTAAATAGCAGGTTTAAGTCTCACCTTCAGAAAATAATATTTTTAAAAGTGTAAAACATGTGTCCTTCTCTCTTTCGGAACTAGACACACCTCGTTATCTGGTAGATTGATCCTGACAAAACTTCAAGATATACCGAATTTATTTTATATGGATTTCGTTAATGTTGGAGCTGAAATTGTACTTCGATTTGAGCAGGGTTTTAATATTGTAAGAGTTCGAAATAACCATGTTTGACTGAATTAAAAAACACTGATTGGTCCTTTAAATTAAAGTTCTCCATCGGAACAATGGTCATGGTCATGGTTGTCTTTTTTCCCTTGAAGACATAGCTTATACATGTTTGTGTTTAGTTTTGTGCTTAAATGGTAATGGCATGATATAATTGCAGATGAGACAGATGAAGCTATCACCCATAACGATGAGATTGTCATATCTATCATGAAAAGGATTTGTTTACAATTGATCGTTAGCTCGTTTTAGTTTTGTTTTGTTTTGTTTTTGCTCTTTTCGGAAAGTGATATTGTTACTATTTTACTTTTGCTTAGAGTGGACTAGAGCTAGTAATGCTCACTTTTCTTAGGCTTTGGTCCAGCTCTGCTGTCTTCACCTTCAGTATTAGAGCCTTGGTAGTATCCAGCGTCTCCTGAAATACATTGATTGTTAGAATAACAGTGACAAAGGAAAGTGACAGTGAAACACAATCCTACATTTCGATGTCGCCAATGTTCACCAATAGTATGCCATGAATTAAATTGTGTCAGATAATGAAAACAATAATTGATAAAGTTGAATTCTGTGAAATTAAATATGTTTCGGTGTCAACCAAGGAACCTACCAGTTACCTAGTTACCTTAATATGAAAAAAGTGTTGTTTACAAATTTTACCCATGTGACTGAATATTCGTCAACGTTACTTCTTTTAATCACATACACGTTTTTTTTTGTTTTTTTTTTGTTTTTTTTTTTTTTATGGGTTTGAGGAGAAAATCTTTTGGAAAAAAATTGCAAAAAAATTGCAAAAAAATTGCAAAAAAAAGGAAAGATTTCCGTAAGAATGTACCGCACGTTTCGTTGTTCAAGTACCTACATACTCTTATATATTCCATAAGTATTAATTCTGGGTAATGAGGCACTCTAGGACGATTTATGGAGCGAGCGTGCTTCGGTATTCGAACTCCGCATTGCTTTATGAATCGATATACTGATGCCATGGATCGTTATTTATCAAAACAGTTATTTACTTATGATTTCCAAAGGCATGTGGTATTGAGTGGAACGTTTTCGGTTGCGGATACAATTTTGCTTCCTTGTTTGCATTGATTGTATAGGTCTGTTGAACCGACAAAGTGAAAGTAGAAATTGTATGAACATAATGCTGTTTTTCGTACAGACATAATGCTGTTTTTCGTACAGGTACCTCGTATCGATTGTTTTAAAATATATGATCACATTAAACACAAGAACACACTGAAAACCACAGAATGAAACTTTTGTAATGCCGATACAACGCGGTAAACATTGTGACGTCACAGGAATGTACAAGCTGCCACATAGTACAACAATGTATGCTCTACATTTATACACTAATAAGCAATAGGCGTAGTATGGGCAGCAACATTTACTTACATGCGTTGAAACAAAAAGGACGCAAAACTATGAAATAAGCTATCTTTCTCTTTAGACAGTGAGTTAGAAAGGTTGACATGTTGTAACAAGTTAACCGGTCAATATTTCTGTTAAGAAACTAATCCAGTAATATTTGTACCATGGATTGATGTATAGAGAATACATGGTCAGTGTCTTAAAATATAGGCTGTATTTTGGCGTGGGTAAAGAAAGACAAAGGTGGCGAGCCTTGGCGAGCAACTTTTGTCTTTCTGCCCCGAGCCAAAAATACAGCTTATATTTTAATATGTTGACCATTTATTCTATTTATCCTGCAACAGTTATCAACTATATATAATCATTTTGAAGTGAAACGGTTTCAACAATGATCCAATATGTTCGCCTTTTAAACGTTGTTTCACTTTGAAACAGGTCAATCGAATTGACGCACGTGCTAAATTTCCAAAATACAGCAGTTTTCCGTCACTGCCGTATACAGCAAAAATGTATATGTTGGGTGTGTTCTGACAATGCGGTGACATTTGCAGGATAAAAACGTGTTATGATGCAGTCTCTGATTAACTTTTTACATTTGTACGCTAAACGCTGAAACTATTTTACATGACGTCATAGTGACGTCAAGATAATCTATGTAAAAGTTTTTTTCCGCATTTACAGTTCATGCAGAGAGTGGAAAGAATGTAATCCCAATATATTCTTGGAAATATATTAAACAATATGTGTACCTACTTTTCTTCCGTATCATTTCTGTGTAGTAGTCAATTATTTTCTTGGCATCAACGTCTTGGTCATTAAGAATTGGCAAAATCCGCTTGTAATCTCCTTAATCTATCTCGCCGTTTGCCTTCAATTCGCTGAATAACTTCTCCATGCTGGTTACCTTATCTCTCTGATCATTGGTTAGTAATCCTCTTAATACTGTTTGATCAAGAATTGTATTCAATTGAATCCTCGAAAATATTTTCCTCAATTTCTTTATCATATCTCCATGCAAATCTAGGACCTCACTTGGTATCCCTGCCATCTTCTACCTTTTGTATCCTTTACAAAATAAACATGATGTGAGCATTACTGCTATATAAGTATATGCGGGAAATACCCCGTCAAGAGCGATAGATCATTGCAAAGGAATATTACGACAATGCAAAATTACCGACATCTGAAATACACAACACATCATATCACCGCCTTTTCGTCTACAGTTTACAAATATCAAGCAAAGATATATCGTGAAATTTATCAAGGACCACCCCACTATTTTATTATGTCTCATTTGTTTTTTCATTAGAAATTCATACCGAGGTATTTGTAGAGAGATTGTTAACAAGTAGGACTGAGGTAAATCATTCAATTTCGGTTGAAGCGCTCTTTTTATTAGTTCATCTATCCAGTGTATCAGGTTATAGAAGGCAAAAATGATGTGCATGTTTTGATGATGTCAATAGTAAACATCTATATTTTGCAAATTTACATTTTTAGGCATCGTTCGCAACATTCCTGAATATATTTTGTCCACAATTAACATATGCTACAATCAGTCAAATATCCGAAGAGCATGATCCAATTATATGTTTTCTGTTAAGCATCAAAGAATTTTCAATGATTGAAAAGTTGACAAAGCTATCCAAGCAACGAACCCATACTGAAAATGTTCAAGTTTATTTGGTATTAAATAGTTTGTCTTTGTTTATCAGGGATTAATGACTATAGGCGGCAACATTGCTTTGAGCACAGTATCGATAATATATTACTACAAATAGAATAGTTCACCGTAGTTTCAGGGGTGTAGTCCGTGGACTATCTGAAGTTCTCTGTTTAAGACTAACTGTGGGCTATTTGCAAGTGCGGACTATCTGTTAATGTTTTAATCGACAATGCGTTTTATGCAGGCCAGAGGTTGCTTAACTTCGATACATAGACAAATCATTCCACTGGACAGCCATAGCAGCTAGCTATTGGTCACTACCACCATACGTCACCCAAAAACAATCAAATCACTGACACAGCATAACACAAACACCCAGGACTTACACTTCAGGACGATGTAACGTTGAAGCAACATATTCTTAATAGATATGAACAGCTTACAGTATATTAAACATCCTTCGCTATATTCGAAATAAAGTTAATCGTAAGTTGTTAATAATTTTCTTTACATCATTCAATAGACCAAATCTAGAATATGCAGACATTACATGGGATAATTAAACTCAACAGTTTAAAGATATTGTAGAATGCATCCAATAAGAAACAGCTTGAATTATAACAGGACGTAGATCTGGAAAATTTCTCAATATACTTTATAATGAACTTGGCTGGGAAACACTGTCTGTAAGAGGAGACCAATACAAACAAACAATGAGGTGAATGTATTTAATAAGTAACTCACACCACCGTATTTTCAAGATGTCCTAAATATTTTATTAACAATCAAAACAACAACCCTTATTCCCTCAGACAAACGAGAATATTCAATCCACCGATATGCATAACTAATACTCGTTTTGACAGTTTCTATCCTCTAATATGATAATGATCTCTAACTCCCCAACTCTTTCAACTTTTAAATGCCAGCTAAATAAAGATGTCATTATTGAAATTGAATCAACACAATTTAAAAAAAATGGATAGGGCTTAAATATTTCTTTGTCAAATTAAAAATCATTATCATATATTAAATTTTGACTTTTTAAATGATTATCTAACAATCTTTCTTGTGCCTGGTCTTTTGAATAGGAAACCGTCTCATATTCTTCCCTTGAGTATCCAATGTATGACCACATCATTATAAAGAGAAACACGTTGTTTATCCATTTGTCTGAAAGGTACTAGCAATATTTTATTGAGTATTGATTATAAATACCACCTAAAAAAATCATTGACACATGTACCTACCCTCTCTGACTCTTTTGTTATGTAGGGTAGGTGGGTTTGCAACACTAAAAGTTAAAATTTAAAATATATTTCAGAATTCAAGGCTAGGAGTAACTTAGTTAATGTCATATGTTTACCCACAGAAAAGTATAATTTCGTACCTGTTACCTGTTTTAAAGTTTCTACTTATTCTGGCTGTAAAGGAACCAACCAGTTTAGTTTATTAGGAAGAGTTGGTAGGCTTTCGTGGATACAAGAGTGTTCCATTTTCAAAAGAAACAGGTAAAACCACAGCTTCTCTCGTAAACACCCTGGTGTTTGTACAAACTATTTCAATAACAAGTATAATAGTTTATGGAATTGTGGTCATGGTCCTTAAGCGTCTTTCGTTGAGCATATTTGTTTAGTACGTTGTTCAGTCATTTTTGTTTTACAGCATTCATTTTATAAATTGAGAGGCTGCCTATCACTGCGCCATTAAAACGTTCTTTTATAAGAACGCCGATGTGGCACAGCGTTATAAGCTGCAGGTATTTCTGGCTAGGCGAGTGGTTGCCGTAGATCGTGAGTTCGAGGCCCGGTCAGGGAACGAGTCATAATATTGTCTTCCTTCGTCAATTGTGTTAATATATGTTATATATACTGGACAAAATAAGTTAAGGATCACAAAATATTATCATATGTTTTGAGATGTAAAGAATATTTTCCCCCGTAGACATTTAAATGATATGGAAGCCGCGCGAGGAATATGACTCCTTCAAGCAGGTCAAAAGCAGAGAAATGTGGCTGCCCAGCTTAATGTTTCAAAAAGTGTGATAAGTAGGCTATGGAATCGGTATCAACAGACAAATATTGTCCAACAACGACCCAGATCTGGACTGCCACGCAGTACAACAGTTCGGCAGGATAGGTTCATCTGCAATAAGGCAAGACGTCAGAGGTTCGTGACTGCTCCTGTCTTAAAAAGGCAATTTCAAATGGCTACAAACCAGAGGATCTCTTCTCAGACAATAAGAAACAGACTGCATGCCTCTAATTTACGAACCAGAAGACCCGCCGTGCGACCAATTTTGACACGAGTCCATCGACAAACGAGACATCAATGAGCCTCTCAACATTTCAACTGGCAGTTGCGGCACTGGAGATCTGTTCTTTTCACAGACGAGTCAAGATTTTGTGTAGACTTTCCTGACGGCAGGAGGAGGATATGGAGGTCGCAGGGTGAGCGGTATGCAGACTGCTGCGTTACCCAACATGACCGCTTTGGAGGTTGATCAGTAATGGTTTGGGCTGGAATAAGTATTGACTACCATACCGACCTCTATGTGGTCGATAATGGATCTTTGACAGCAATTCGTTACAGGGACGAAATTCTACATCCTATAGTAAGATATATTGCAGGAGATGTCGGCCATGACTCGTGTTGTAAACGACTATCTTCAAAGGGAGACAATTGTTCGCATGGACTGGCCAAGTCGTTCTCCCGACCTGAATCATATTGAACACTCTTGGGACATCCTGCAACGCCGGGTTTCAGCTCGACCTAATCCTCCACAGAACCGACAAGAGCTCATGGCAGCTCTGCAAGAGGAATGACAACGTATCCCACAGATCAACCATCGACGATTAATTAGGAGCATGCGCAGACGTTGCATGGCAGTAATAAATGTCAACGGAGGTCATACTGTCTAGTAAGCCTTCGATGACAGTTCACGGACTTTTTTTTCGATCAAGTGTTTGACATGCTCCATTCGTTTTCACACTTTAATTTAGAGGGTGCTGGTCCTTAGAGTTATCTGCTCTTGACCCGTTATGAATAAACACGAAAATGTTATGTGTAATCATTGACTCCACTGATTTTCCTGTCTTGATAATACAAAACATTATTAAATTCAGTTATATTTCTGAAACTGTGTTGATTGAATTTCATGATCCTTAACTTAACTTGTGTCTTGATAAAGGGGCAGATTGCCTCGAAAATTCGACAATTTACTTGTCTGTACTGTCGTTATTACTACTTGACAATTATATATTTCTAGTAATACGCATCCAGCATTTGTTTGTTAGGATCCAGTACCTATATTGGTTTATACCGTCGTTATTACTTACTAGACCCTATCTATCACACGAAGTAATACGCATCATAATCTAGGCTACCTATATTGTGACCCGGTGTATCCAATCCGTTACTTTTGTTTAAGTATATTTTGTTGTCTGTCTGTGTACCTGTATTGTTCCAATATCACCGTAATATTTTGTTGTCTGTCTGTGTACCTGTATTGTCCCAATATCACCGTACTTTGTCCAGTTTACATTTGTTTACAAAAAGCCACTGTATAGAATATTATAACAAAATTATTTTATCAGAAAGTATATATGTTTGTTAGAAAAAAAAAGAAGTTAACTGTTCAAAGTGTAAGATAAAGGATATATTTAAATAAGATTAATAAAACAAAAGAATTTCTAAGTTTGCTGATACCGAGGAGGATTTAGATTTACTCCGTCAAAGATAATGTTATATACTTTTTATAAGTAAGATGTGAGGAGAACCAACCAGCTTTTTATTTGGTTACGTATGTTTCTACGTATATTAGGTAAATTTGATTAAAAGATAAAATTAAAAAGGATTAAAAAATAAGAATGAGAGTAAGAATGAAGTTACCAATTTTTATATGAGAATAGTTAAAATGTACGATAATTGTACTTATTCCAACAAGTTATTCTGCCACAATAACTGTTGTCTTTATTATTTCTTACAGTACTAAAAGGAAAAAGAAAAAAATCTTCATTAAAGATTGCCAGGCGGCTATAGCCCTTTAGTATCCTGGCCGGTATATTATATGGGTGGTCTCCCCTGATCCACTCTCGTTCGGTGGGGGGGTAACCCTTTAATATAGACATATTGTAAGTCAAACGATTATAAAGATTTAAAAACATTTGGTAACTTCAGAAAAAAAATTAATTAAATGCAACACGTTTAAACTAGTAGTGCACTACATTTAAACTACAGGTAAACTAGTAGTGCATTACATCCAATCAGGTGTGACAAAAAATCCCCCTGTACAGGTAATGGACAGTGCCACTAGTCCCCTGTGTTAGATACCCGTAGTTGTTACATACCTGTGTTAATTGACTGCCTTATGTCTGTCATCCTGACTTTTCCAGGTATATTTGAATGTTGATAACATTTTATCTAATGTTACTCAAAATGAAATTGGCCGCGGTTCTTATATGATATACAGTGCATGGACCCTCGTTAATTTTGTTTACATTAGTTTAAAACATGAAATAAAATGACACGTTCTTACGACCATTCCATGATTTTATGATTCTTACATAAGTTAAAAACCTAAAAAAAAAAGACTCGGTAAAGAAAAGCAATGTACCGTTATAAAAAGAAGCTTTATTGTACCACAGGTAAACACCCGGGGCTATGACCTGGCAGCGGTCGCTATGACTACGCACAGTGTCAGACGATAGTCTTGAATGTACAGCATTACTGCTCACAGAATTTTATATATAGACAAATACTATTGGTCAGGACCAAATATTATTAAATTTAACAAATTAATGAATATGACTAATGTTAAAAACTAATGAAAATGTGTATTTTTATCAGATTAATTAACAACATGATTTGTCCTCCTTGATAATTAAGAATGAAAATATTTTGTTATGAAACTGTGCCATGTATCAGAGACATATATACAGATATATATGTCTCTGCATGTATCAACTACGGACACTACTTTAATTGTATATATTATATTGTAAATATGTTTTTTCTCTATATATCATGTCAATATGTGAAAAGAGAATAAAATGAATTTGAATTTTTGTACGGGGTCTTCCCCGAACACCAACTCTGGTTAGGGTGGGGTGTTTACATAGGTGTGTTGATAGGGAGTTATAGTCTGTTACAGAAATATTATCAATGTAAGAACACAGGTAAATCAGCACAGGTAAATCAACTCTACTGATTATACTGATACTGATAATAAATAAATTACTTCTGCAAATTCAACATTGTATAATTTTTTATTGATAGTGTAAATATATATCTGATTGTCAACGTTTAAAGGTTTATTCAGCAGTATTTTTTTTCAATATTTTATCTTACGTAGAATAACTAAACATATATTGTATTTTTTTTATCATATTTGTTATTAAATGTATAACAATATATAGATCAGTTACTGCAGAAGTAGTGTAGTATTCTTGTATAGTTGTATCTGTTTCAGGTTAAATTATTACAGGTTTTCTTTAATAGCGCATATATTGCTTTTTTCCAGATTTGTTTAGATTATCATATAATTACTTTATAGATCTGTTCTTGTAGAAAAATTGTAATATTCTTTTTAAGAACGTGTATCTGTTTCAGGTTTAGTAAGTAGTAATAATTTCTTTTTTATCTATATATACTGAAACGAAAAAGAAACGCAACATGGAAAATTGTGATTAATTTTGTATTAAATATACATATCTGTATAAAAATCGCGGAAATAAACATGCACCCTGCCTAACACCCATACCAATCTTCAAAATCACCCAAGTGTGACTAGAGACCTATGCACTTCCGGCGCGGTAAAAACATCAAAAACCGTGCCTGTACAAACATATGCGTTCTTTTTTCATTCAAACCAGTATCAATTCATCACTATCATTGAGCCACATCATCGCCAATACTTTTGCAAACAATAATTCCTTTTACAATTATGCCACGGTTATCAAAGGTTGATAGAGGACGTGCTATAGCGATGCTTCTGGCAGGGAACACGCAACTTCACGTCGCTCGACAATTCAGAGTTCACAAATCGACTATTAGTCGATTAGTTTCACGTCTTAACGCAACAGGAAGAGTCGATGACCAGCCGAGATCAGGACGTCCACGCGTAACGTCGCGACGTCAAGACCGGGTTCTTAGGTTGGCACACCTGCGTAACAGGAGATTAACGGCCGCTGAAACGGCAAGGAATACGATTGGTAATCATAACCGTCGAATTCATCCCCAAACAGTGATCAACAGACTGCGTGAGGCTAATTTGCGTGCAAGGCGACAGTACGTTGGTTTACCACTAACACCGCAACGTCGAGCACGTCGTATGCAATGGGCAACGGCACATATGCCCAGACGTTTTCCTATGAGACGTTGGAGGTCTATGCTCTTCACCGATGAATCTCGATTCACGTTATTTCGAGCAGATGGCCGTCAACGTGTGTACCGGCGTCGAGGCGAACGTTTTGCTGACGCCTGTGTTTTGGAACACGACCGATTTGGGGGTGGATCAGTTATGGTTTGGGCGGGAATCTCCCATGGTTTGAAGACGCCTTTGGTGATAGTCAATGGGAATTTAACGGCCGTACGCTATCGGGATGAGATCCTTAGGCCCCATGTTGTGCCGTTTGTTAGGCAGCATCATCTAACCTTTCAGCAAGATAACGCGAGACCACACGTTGCAAGAGTCTGTAGAGACTTTCTTGCGACACAGAACATTGTTCCTATAGATTGGCCTCCATATAGCCCCGACCTGTCCCCAATCGAGCATTTGTGGGATGAATTAGACAGAAGAATTCGAAATCGCCGTAACCCCCCAAATACCCTCCCTCAGTTAGCAAATGCACTCGTCCAAGAATGGAATAACATTCCAATACGGAAAGTCAATGCCCTGATGAACTCAATGCAACAAAGAATTAGAGATGTGATAACTGTTCGAGGAGGACACACACGATATTAGGGCACGGTTTCAAAACTGCTGCCATTTCAACTTGGATTCACGTAGGGTACTACCAATCATGACCTTCTAGCAAAGTGACCTGTTCTTAAAAATCTCTAAACATTTAAAGGATGTTACATCAATATTCAATATTAACTATTACATATGAAATTTAAACATAATGCTCACAAGTATTATTTTATTAAACCTACAATTTGAAGTTGCGTTTCTTTTTCGTTTCAGTATATTTTAATCAAATATTGTCATTATCAATTGTCAAATATATAATTAGATATAGTGCTTTGAAAATTTGATTTTTTATTCTATTTTATATATATTCAATTTAGAAAACTTTATCTGATTAATACACCTGAGTTGACACTAATTTTTACCTGAGTTGGTATTCCATATTGAAACAGACTATAACTAAACTTCAAAGAACTTCATACAAAAACACCTTCCTTTGTCTTTACCAGAGTTGGTGTTCGGGGAATGAGCCGTCTGTACAGCTGTCGACACGGGTAACTTGCCCCGACATTTTTCTCTCCGCGAGGTGAAAAATTTGTCCGGATTATTGCGGGAAATTTACTTATGAAAAGCACGTTCCGTTTCCAAAATAGAGTTCCGGAATCGGAATCCGAATTTCCGGACTGGTGAGTACAAATAACGTTACGGAAATCCGTTCCCGTGCATTCCGTCCGGACTGTGAGTTTTCCGGACTGTAAGGAAAATTGGTTTTATGTTGGAGTTATCTCCCTTTTTACATACAATTGTTAAGCGCTGTTTTATCTCATTGATTATCGGATGATTACTAATTAATGGTTGGATTGTATAGATTGAAAATGATTCCTAAATATACCTTGATTGATAAGAAAGATAATATACCATGTAAATGTGTTTGTATATATAGATGATACAAGGTTTTAGAGCGAAATGTGCAGTATGCAAATGAATGGTACCACTGGCTCGCCGAATAGCCTGGCACATAAATAGCCAGCTACAAACTGTGATCGGGGGGAGAATATGCCGCTGAAAAGTGGGCGTGATTCTAATTGAAACTGACAGGTTTCATTCAAACCCCGGTAGCTACGAAGGCTGAGTAAGTCTTTGTGGAGAGACTGGTGGTCGCTGAATAAGTGCCCATTAGTTGTGAGGTAGTGTGTTGTTGCGCTGTACGAGGCAGATGTACAAGGTTACAGTGCCGGGAGCACTTGTACTGCTGTAGGAAGCTGGTGCGCAAGTTTAACCACTACCAGGTTCCAGTGTCGGGAGCAATTGTATCGTTGGTGCGCTGAAGGAAGCTGGTGCGTAAGGAAGCCACTGCGACGTTCCAGTGCCGGGAGCAATTGCATTGCTGTTGCGCAGGGCTGGATAAGCCAGTGCGCAAGGTAGACACTGGGAGCACTTGCATTACTACTGCGCTTCATAAGCTGGTGCGCAGGTAGCCGGTGCGCTGTGCAAGTGCCGGGAGCACTTGTAATAGGCGTGCTTGATCTGGCATGGCCTGTTCCCGAGGTAGCCGGCGTGCTTGATTGGTCATTGCCGACGCGCACGACAGCCACGGCTGGTACCAGTGCATGGCGAGAGCACATGCGTTAGGCATTTGTGGGCGTCAGTGCCTACTATAGTTGTATTTGTATGGTAGATTTAGAGGTCCGTGGCAAGCAGCACGACCGTTTTATCTGTTCTTATATGTCACATATAGATTAATCATTTGTAAATATTGCCGATTATATTCCGATTGAGAGTAGATTAGTCAAGTGCGCTAAAAGCACAGCGTATCCCAGAAGACACTTGGGACGGACCAGGTGCACGTTACATAATTTTGGTGGCAGCGGTGGGATACTGCTGTGCACTTGATGCGTTGCGTTACCATCGGACCATTTAAGCAAAATGGAAACTATTAATGAGGACATTAGCGCTATTGTGACCCAGCTCTCGGTTTTGAGACAAGAGCGAGATGATATACTCGATCAAATCCGGCATTCAACGCCCGTGGCATCCCAAAGGCGAAGTGAGGCTAGAGATTCTGGTGTTGCCATTGCGCCACCATCAGGTCAATCACAGCAGGCGGCTGCGAGTGTTCCTGAGATAACCTTGCCATTGAGCCATCATGGGATGGATGAAGATAACCAACCGCTTGCAGGTGCAACGGGGCAGGTACCGCCCGGCGAAGGGGCGCGGCCCAAGGTGCAGTTTGTGGATACTGAGCAAGGCCTTCTGGGCATGAACGAACCAGAGTATCCCCCTGCAGGATTCAGCGGTATGGCACATATCACACAGAGGAGGAGCAGAAGGAGACATCTTCCGTCACCACCTGGACACTTGAGAGTAGCTAGTGCGACGGACAATCAACAGGAGGCCAAAGAACGTTCCAGTGACGAAATTGTGAAAGCAAGGAAGGCGATGAAAGAGCAACTAGATGCCTTACAAAAGGACATGAAGTGCTTGAAAGGGAGCAGAGGTCAAAGTCGCCACCAGCGAGTCAATGACAGATCTCTTAGTGACATAACCTGCTACGAGTGTAAGGAAAAGGGACACATGAGAAAGAACTGTCCAGCGCAGAAAAGTGCAAATGCCAAGGGACAAACATCTGCGAATGGGCTAGCGGCAAATCGATTGATCATTCGTCGGCAACGTCCACAGATGTGTTTGGCGACAGGTCGGAGAAAGTGGAAACATACTGTCAGCAGACGTGGTAAATGCTTCATCTGTGGTGAGAAGGGACATGACCAGAGAGAGTGTATCAAGCGGAACAGTAATTGGTCAAGCAGCGGAGAAAGAAACTCTGACCCAGGGAAGCATCAGATGGGTGCACATAGACAGGCTTTAGAGCCAGGGGTCTATGTAAGTGTTCTGATCAACGGGGTTATGCGCAAGTTTCTTGTGGACACTGGTGCGACAGTGTCGCTGATATCTGACCAAATGTTTAGGGCAATATGTAGCAAAGATGGATACAAAAGGAATCTGACAGACTTGTCACCTGATATAATATCGGCGAATGGTGATCCACTCGTTGTCAGTGGACAAACCAATATATCAATGGTCATTGATAATAATATGTACAACAAGAATATGGTAGTCGCCAGACTGTCCGTCGACGGGGTCCTGGGACTAGATTTCATGGGAAATGATAAGTGTGTTGTAGATGTTGTGGGACAGACATTGACCATTGGAGAGCAGAACGTAGACGTACTCGCTGAGGGGAGATTTGGACTTTACCACCGGGTTACTGTTACAAATGCCGTGAACAATTCACCGGTGAGACACTACGTCTGTGGATCATGCGAGTTCGCTACCACCACCACCAGTAAGCTGAAGCGCCATATCAAGAGGAAGCATAGCACAGAGAAGACGGGGTCATTGACCAAAAGGAGTAAACCAGTGGTTCCAAGGGGCAATGTAGGCATTGGCAGAGATGATACAGAGAAGCATTCTGTTGGATTGGTACCAGACCAGTCCATCGGTAACAAGCCTACGGTTAGGAAACCAATGCGTCCATACCATGTGGTAAGGGCAAAGCGGGTGAAACAGCAGATGAGACCTAGGGTATCAAAAATTTATAGGTGTACCAGGCTTCCACGAATGGACAAGCTTGTCGAGTTGAGAGTAACTGGTTCCGATTTAGATAACAGAAGTAGCATCACCTCAGACACCGAGCCTCTAACTAACCGACGACCACCTCGCTGGATAAAAGACTATGTCGACAACTGCACATGCGCTGCCATAGAAACACTTGTTTAGTGTGATTGTAAGTTTCCTGAAACCAAGAGTCGTTGTAGAATATCTTTGCACAGTGCAAGCCATTGAACCAGAGGCAAAGTTGTGGAGAAAACGACAAGGAGCATCTCTGGACACAGGGTGCGATTGAGAAGTCTTATGTTAATTAGAAATAGAAGATTATATCATGCGGGACGCATGACCTTAAGGAGGGGGTGATGTAAGGAAAATTGGTTTTATGTTGGAGTTATCTCCCTTTTACATACAATTGTTAAGCGCTGTTTTATCTCATTGATTATCGGATGATTACTAATTAATGGTTGGATTGTATAGATTGAAAATGATTCCTAAATATACCTTGATTGATAAGAAAGATAATATACCATGTAAATGTGTTTGTATATATAGATGATACAAGGTTTTAGAGCGAAATGTGCAGTATGCAAATGAATGGTACCACTGGCTCGCCGAATAGCCTGGCACATAAATAGCCAGCTACAAACTGTGATCGGGGGGAGAATATGCCGCTGAAAAGTGGGCGTGATTCTAATTGAAACTGACAGGTTTCATTCAAACCCCGGTAGCTACGAAGGCTGAGTAAGTCTTTGTGGAGAGACTGAGAAGTCTCTCATGTAGCGATTGGTGGTCGCTGAATAAGTGCCCATTAGTCGTGAGGTAGTGTGTTGTTGCGCTGTACGAGGCAGATGTACAAGGTTACAGTGCCGGGAGCACTTGTATTGCTGTAGGAAGCTGGTGCGCAAGTTTAACCACTACCAGGTTCCAGTGTCGGGAGCAATTGTATGGTTGGCGCGCTGAAGGAAGCTGGTGCGTAAGGAAGCCACTGCGAGGTTCCAGTGCCGGGAGCAATTGCATTGCTGTTGCGCAGGGCTGGATAAGCCAGTGCGCAAGGTAGACACTGGGAGCACTTGCATTACTACTGCGCTTCATAAGCTGGTGCGCAGGTAGCCGGTGCGCTGTGCAAGTGCCGGGAGCACTTGTAATAGGCGTGCTTGATCTGGCATTGCCTGTTCCCGAGGTAGCCGGCGTGCTTGATTGGTCATTGCCGACGCGCACGACAGCCACGGCTGGTACCAGTGCATGGCGAGAGCACATGCGTTAGGCATTTGTGGGCGTCAGTGCCTACTATAGTTATATTTGTATGGTAGATTTAGAGGTCCGTGGCAAGCAGCACGACCGTTTTATCTGTTCTTATATGTCAAATATAGATTAATCATTTGTAAATATTGCCGATTATATTCCGACTGAGAGTAGATTAGTCAAGTGCGCTAAAAGCACAGCGTATCCCAGAAGACACTTGGGACGGACCAGGTGCACGTTACAGGACTATCGGCGTCCGGATTATCGCGGGTCCACTGTATTACACAAGAGGATTTAAAAATCGATCAATTGGATTTGTAGTGGGTTTTATCATCATTATTTTTTTTAAAAGATTTCATTAAAGGGCAAATCAATCTTCCTGTTTTCAAAATTTTGATGCTTTTCATTTTTTTAGATGTAATAAATATACATCCTTAGATATTGATGACTGTTTGTAGATTTATTTCTCAAGTATATTGTATATGTACTTATATTTTAACATTTATAACATTTATTTTCTCAGACAAAAACATTTTTAAATTCAATGTATTGTTACTTCACTTAACTCTGTTAATTCAACCATGAAATCATTTCATAGTACATGATCAAGAATCAAGAATCAGAAGTTTCGTATATTCTCATTTATGTTCTGTAAGAGACATATAATATTTACACAACAAGTTATGTACATGTACATGTACCTGTATGTATAATTGGTACTATCAGGACATGCCTGTTGTCATGGCCACCTGGGTCCAGGGCCCAAACACCACCTCACCACCATCTTATGGACCACCATAACACCTTACCTATATATATGTATCAGATGAGGATCAGTCTTAAGGTGTGCCTGTTTAACACCTGGCTATATTTTTGTCAGGTTCACAATTACACCCCCGCCCCCAAGGGGTCCATTTATAGCATGCTGTGCCAGGCTCCTTTGACTAACCTACCTGTAATTAGCATCTTACTCTACCTATATATAATATCGCCGACTGGGATTTAGTTCCTTAAGGCATAACAAGAGATCCCAGAGGGATCTTGGCGCCCACCATTGAATGATCTTTATAGGTTCCATGTCAGATTGATCTTTTCCCTACTTTTCCCTTCCTCTAAGTCTTACTTATCTGTGTAAATTCAGAAACAGCCCTCTAGTACTTTTCAAACAAGGGGAACCTATATACAGAATTTAAGATTTAGCTATAATGGCTGTCTGTCGGCCATGTTGTTTTCGTATTGGTCCCAATATGCAAAACTAGGCACTGAGGGGAACCTACATATGAAATTTGAAAAAGATCCCTTCAGTACTTTCACAAAAATAGCGATAACAAACTTCAATTGTCAAAATCCGAAATGGCTGCCTGTCGGCCATGTTGTTTTCTGATTAGTCTCAAAATGCAATATGCATAACTAGGCACCGACGGGAACATGCATATGAAATTTTAGAAAGATCCCTTCATTACTTTCTGAGAAATAGCGATAACAAACTTCAATTGTCAAAATCCAAGATGGCTGCCTGTCAGCCATGTTGTTTTCTGATTGGTCTCAAAATGCAATATGCATAACTAGGCACTGAGGGGAACCTGCATATGAAATTTCAGAAAGATCCCTTCATTACTTTCTGAGAAATAGCGATAACAAATTTTAATTGTCAAAATCCAAGATGGCTGCCTGTCAGCAATGTTGTTTTCCTATTGGTCTCAAAATGCAATATACATAAGTAGGCATCAAGGGGAACCTACATATGAAATTTGAGAAAGATCCCTTCAGTTCTTTCACAGAAAAAGCGATAACAAATTTCAATTATCAAAATCCAAGATGGCTGCCTGTTGGCCATGTTGTTTTCCGATTGGTCTCAAAATGCAATATGCATAACTAGGCACTGAGGGGAACCTACATATGAAATTTCAGAAAGATCCCTTCATTACTTTCACAGAAATAGCGATAACAAATTTTAATTGTCAAAATCCAAGATGGCTGCCTGTCAGCCATGTTGTTTTCTGATTAGTCTCAAAATGCAATATGCATAACCAGGCACAAAGAGGAACCTGCATATGAAATTTGAGAAAGATCCCCTCAGTACTTTCACAGAAATAGCGATAACAATCTCCAATTGTCAAAATCCAAGATGGCTGCCTGTCGGCCATGTTGTTTTCCGATTGGTCCCAAAATGAAATATGCATAACTAGGCACCAAAGGGAACCTACATATGAAATTTGAGAAAGATCCCTTCAGTACTTCCTCAGAAATAGCGATAACAAACTCCAATTGTCAAAATCCAAGATGGCTGCCTGTCGGCCATGTTGTTTTCTGATCGGTCACAAAATGCAATATGCATATCTAGGCACCAAGAGGAACCTACATATGAAATTTGAGAAAGATCCCTTCAATACTTTCTCAGAAATAGAGATAACAAACTTCAATTGTCAAAATCCAAGATGGCTGCCTGTCGGCCATGTTGTTTTCTGATCGGTCCCAAAATGCAATATGCATAACTAGGCACCAAAGGGAACCTACATATGAAATTTGAGAAAGATCCCTTCAGTACTTCCTCAGAAATAGCGATAACAAACTCCAATTGTCAAAATCCAAGATGGCTGCCTGTCGGCCATGTTGTTTTCCGATTGGTCCCAAAATGCAATATGCATATCTAGGCACCAAGTGGAACCTACATATGAAATTTGAGAAAGATCCCTTCAATACTTTCTCAGAAATAGAGATAACAAACTTCAATTGTCAAAATCCAAGATGGCTGCCTGTCGGCCATGTTGTTTTCTGATCGGTCCCAAAATGCAATATGCATAACTAGGCACCAAGGGGAACCTACATATGAAATTTGAGAAAGATCCCTTCAATACTTTCTCAGAAATAGAGATAACAAACTTCAATTGACAAAATCCAAGATGGCTGCCTGTCGGCCATGTTGTTTTCCGATTGGTCCCAAAATGCAATATGCACAACTAGGCACCAAGTGGAACCTACATATGAAATTTGAGAAAGATCCCTTCAATACTTTCTCAGAAATAGAGATAACAAACTTCAATTGTCAAAATCCAAGATGGCTGCCTGTCGGCCATGTTGTTTTCCGATCGGTCCCAAAATGCAATATGCACAACTAGGCACCAAGGGAAACCTACATATGAAATTTGAGAAAGATCCCATCAGCACTTTCTCAGAAATAGCGATAACAAGAATTGTTTACGGACGGACGGACGGACGGACGGACGGACGGACCACGGACGCAGGGCGATTTGAATAGCCCACCATCTGATGATGGTGGGCTAAAAAATCAAAATTGAGTTTTTGGTATTTTCATAATCTAGAGATAATGACGGTTAAATTGGTGTAAAAATAGCTTTGGTGTGTCAATGACGATTTGAGGCTACATTGAATATATGTCGCATTTGGTACGCTAGATGACGTTGGCGTTACTAACGACGTCATTTTACCAGTGCCATTTTTGACGTCATTTTTTGCAACGTCATTTATCACAGACAGTTGCATAATGCTTTGCTGTTACAGGTCTTGAACTGAAGACTGTTATTTTGTAATTGTTATTATATCTATAGTCATTTAAAAAGAAATAAGTCCTTTTTTAGTTGTCATGATTCATTTATTTACAAGGATAAAATTCGTGATTCACATATTAACTTGAACACAAACATGTATCTTGCAATAAACATATTACATCCCTTGTAATTACACACAAAAACAATCAGTCACATCCCTTACATACAAAAACAATCAGTCACATCCCTTACATACAAAAACAATCAGTCACATCCCTTACATACAAACACAATCAGTCACATCCCTTACATACAAAAACAATCAGTCACATCCCTTACATACAAAAACAATCAGTCACTCCCTTACATACAAAAACAATCAGTCACATCCCTTACTTACAAAAACAATCAGTCACATCCCTTACCTAATACAAAAACAATCAGTCACATCCCTTACTTACAAAAACAATCAGTCACATCCCTTACCTAATACAAAAACAATCAGTCACATCCCTTACTTACAAAAACAATCAGTCACATCCCTTACATACAAAAACAATCAGTCACATCCCTTACATACAAAAACAATCAGTCACATCCCTTACATACAAAAACAATCAGTCACATCGCTTACATACAAAAACAATCAGTCACATCCCTTACACACAAAAACAATCAGTCACATCCCTTACACACAAAAACAATCAGTCACATCCCTTACATACAAAAACAATCAGTCACATCCCTTACACACAAAAACAATCAGTCACATCCCTTACACACAAAAACAGTCACATCCCTTACACACAAAAACAATCAGTCACATCCCTTACACACAAAAACAGTCACATCCCTTACACACAAAAACAATCAGTCACATCCCTTACATACAAAAACAATCAGTCACATCCCTTACATACAAAAACATTCAGTCACATCCCTTACACACAAAAACAGTCACATCCCTTACACACAAAAACAATCAGTCACATCCCTTACATGCAAAAACAATCAGTCACATCCCTTACATACAAAAACAATCAGTCACATCCCTTACATACAAAAACAATCAGTCACATCCCTTACCTAATACAAAAACAATCAGTCACATCCCTTACATACAAAAACAATCAGTCACATCCCTTACCTAATACAAAAACAATCAGTCACATCCCTTACATACAAAAACAATCAGTCACATCCCTTACACACAAAAACAATCAGTCACATCCCTTACACACAAAAACAATCAGTCACATCCCTTACACACAAAAACAATCAGTCACATCCCCTACACACAAAAACAATCAGTCACATCCCTTACACACAAAAACAATCAGTCACATCCCTTACACACAAAAACAATCAGTCACATCCCTTACATACAAAAACAATCAGTCACATCCCTTACATACAAAAACAATCAGTCACATCCCTTACATACAAAAACAATCAGTCACATCCCTTACATACAAAAATAATCAGTCACATCCCTTACATACAAAAACAATCAGTCACATCCCTTACATACAAAAACAATCAGTCACATCCCTTACATACAAAAACAATCAGTCACATCCCTTACATACAAAAACAATCAGTCACATCCCTTACATACAAAAATAATCAGTCACATCCCTTACACACAAAAACAATCAGTCACATCCCTTACATACAAAAACAATCAGTCACATCCCTTACCTAATACAAAAACAATCAGTCACATCCCTTACATACAAACACAATCAGTCACATCCCTTACACACAAAAACAATCAGGCACATCCCTTACATACAAAAACAATCAGTCACATCCCTTACATACAAAAACAATCAGTCACATCCCTTACATACAAAAACAATCAGTCACATCCCTTAAATACAAAAACAATCAGTCACATCCCTTACATACAAAAACAATCAGTCACATCCCTTACATACAAAAACAATCAGTCACATCCCTTACATACAAAAACAATCAGTCACATCCCTTACATGCCAAAACAATCAGTCACATCCCTTACATACAAAAGCCATCAGTCACATCCCTTACATACAAAAACAATCAGTCACATCCCTTACATACAAAAACAATCAGTCACATCCCTTACATACAAAAACAATCAGTCACATCCCTTACATACAAAAACAATCAGTCACATCCCTTACATACAAAAACAATCAGTCACATCCCTTACACACAAAAACAATCAGTCACATCCCTTACATACAAAAACAATCAGTCACATCCCTTACACACAAAAACAGTCACATCCCTTACGCACAAAAACAATCAGTCACATCACTTACATACAAAAACAATCAGTCACATCCCTTACATACAAAAACATTCAGTCACATCCCTTACACACAAAGACAGTCACATCCCTTACACACAAAAACAATCAGTCACATCCCTTACATGCAAAAACAATCAGTCACATCCCTTACATACAAAAACAATCAGTCACATCCCTTACATACAAAAACAATCAGTCACATCCCTTACATACAAAAACAATCAGTCACATCCCTTACATACAAAAACGATCAGTCACATCCCTTACATACAAAAACAATCAGTCACATCCCTTACCTAATACAAAAACAATCAGTCACATCCCTTACCTAATACAAAAACAATCAGTCACATCCCTTACCTAATACAAAAACAATCAGTCACATCCCTTACATACAAAAACAATCAGTCACATCCCTTACATACAAAAACAATCACATCCCTTACCTAATACAAAAACAATCAGTCACATCTCTTACACACAAAAACAATCAGTCACATCCCTTACATACAAAAACAATCAGTCACATCCCTTACATACAAAAACAATCAGTCACATCCCTTACATACAAAAACAATCAGTCACATCCCTTACATGCAAAAACAATCAGTCACATCCCTTACACACAAAAACAATCAGTCACATCCCTTACATGCAAAAACAATCAGTCACATCGCTTACATACAAAAACAATCAGTCACATCCCTTACATACAAAAACAATCAGTCACATCCCTTACACACAAAAACAATCAGTCACATCCCTTACATACAAAAACCATCAGTCACATCGCTTACATATAAAAACAATCAGTCACATCCCTTACACACAAAAACAATCAGTCACATCCCTTACATACAAAAACAATCAGTCACATCCCTTACACACAAAAACAATCAGTCACATCACTGACATGCAAAAACAATCAGTCACATCCCTTACACACAAAAACAATCAGTCACATCCCTTACATACAAAAACAATCAGTCACATCCCTTACCTAATACAAATAACAATCATTTTATATTTTATTTGGTAGAAACAGATTGCAAAGTGAACTCCAGGACTCCCTCAGGATCATATTGTTACAATTAATTACATGTAGTGTAAGAAGATAAAACATTTATTTTTAAATTGTATTTAACTGTATCCTAACAAGCAATGCTCATTTCACAATATAAAATAAAAGCATGTGTACAGTAATTAAGTTTTCATCAATAACAATTTTGATCTCAACTTTCAGTTCACTCTTCTGTGTGGGATGGGTCTAGAGGTGGGCTCTGGGACAGTGGGCAGGGGACATAGAAGGTCCTTAGACGGATCCTTTACAAAAGGCCTGATGTTTTTGTACAGGTACCCTTTGCATCCAGTCTCACTGGCAAACCCTGTGGAATAATCTTCCCCATCTTCACAAGCCTCACTGGCGTTGTCTCCCTGTCAACACTTTTTTTAACAGTAACCATTCCTGAAAGAAAGAAAGAGGAATTGCATGTTGTAATTGAACTTAGTTTTAAAAGGGATACACATAAAAATCTTAAAGAACCTGTACAAAACCATTTTATTTTTTAACCGGATACAAATTCTGCATACCCCACATACCAAATACATCATTAGAATCAGACTCATAAATCTAGCGGAATTACCCATGGAGGTAATTGATAATAAAAGCGCAGTACATTACATAAATTAAATGGATTGAAATATGTAACTATAGCAGTACATGTACCTGAAGTGGTTGAAGCAAAGTGAGAGTGATGGTATTTCCCAATACCAGGAACCGCTCTAAATACAGGCTTGAAGAATTGTTTCCAGTCTCTCCAGATCCACGAATTTGGTGACATCTCACTGTATAAATCTGCCTGGTTATGTGAGGATGAAGCATGAATTGTCATCTTCAGGTCAGATAAACTATCCACATTATTGCGTCGGATTTTCCTTCGGGCAATACCAAACATCCCATCAACAAGACAACGGGCATGATATGGCTTCATGAAATGTAGATGGATGTCATCATGATATCCATTTGCCACTCTCCAAGCCAGATAGCTTGTGACAACCTGAATCATAAAAAAAATAAAATTAGGTTCATTGTATAAAGCAGTGTAAGAACCTGTATTATTAAGTTTATTATATTACTGGCCTGCTTTATACTATCATGTCAAAAATAAGACACCTGTATAATAACACTATTGTGACTTCACAAATACGAAATTTTGGAGAAATCGGAGATGAGTGGGTATCAACATTCAACAGCTTCAAAAATATGTAACTTATAATGTCATAATGATTATGTAATGTTGAATAATTGTTTCAGTACAAAGAAACATACAGCCTGCTCCTTATATTTGCATAACTACAAGTTTTGTGATAAACAGAAACTTACACTGCTGGCTTTTTTGAATGAATTCAGTTCAACTTGGCAAATGATCTTAACTGATGTGCCACACTCCTTAAGGTGTTTTCTTAACTCAACAACAAATATTCCATACCCGATTCTTATTTTGGCCACCACAATTGTCTGCATTCAAATACACAGTTTTTTCTCCTTCCCCATGGTATTCGAAGAAGTGGTGCAACATAGATACAACAGCATTGGCCGAGTGGCTCTGGGCACCATCCAGACCAATGGACTGATCCTCGCCGAACAAATAATTTGTTTGCAGGGACCGACCATCATTGCAAATACCAAATAGATTAGCTTTATATGGTGACCTGAAAAAAAAGCTGTACAATATCAGAGAAGCATGGTGTTCAAGATCATTGCTTTTAATTTCAATCGGATATTTTTTTATTCTGATATTCAAGATTGAAACTTTACATCTTTAATACATGAATTACATTTTATGAAATATGATCCAATACTACAGAGATTTAATGGTTTTAAATGTAACCTGTTCTACCAACTGCTTCTCCCTTTTAACAGACTTAAATTGTTTTTTTACCTGAAGTACAAAGCTCCTTCCTGTCTGCAATGACTGGGCAGAAGTACACTTTGAGCATAATCAAATGTGTAGTGGACATCATTTAGGTCCATGGAAGTTGGAGGAACAGGAACAGTAGACTTTGGATGACCCTGAAGACCTGCAATAGCAGCATGACATTTTTGTCGATAATGGTCTCTCTCCTTTTGGGCTGATGAAATGTGTTCTGCAAAGTCTGTGCTGGCCTCCATTTTATCTGCCTCAGTGATGGCCTAGATACAATATGTAAAAAAATATTATCTTAACATGTCATCAAAATGTTCTATATACATTGTACATACAAAATGTATATAATGAACCTATAAAAATGTATACCAAGATGTTTAAAGCAATACAAGTTTTCTTTGTAATTTTACTAATAAATTCATACCATTATTGTTATGAATGAATATGTACCGGTATGTAGAATTATTACAATATAACTATCTGTTTATCTAAAATTAGAACTCCGATATATTAAGATATTTTGGTTTTAATGTCCATGGATATTAAATTAGACTTGTTTTGATTAGGTTCTTACCTTCTGTATCCGATTCCTAAAGGATTCACATTTGTGACATACATCTGTCTTGCAGGACATGAACTGGATGTGTGGGAGACACTGGTGCCACATTCTTCTGAAAGTGGTCTCAGATAGGCATCGGTTTTCTGTTTCACTGTTGAAAATAGATATGTCACTAGATCATAAAATTGGAGTGTGACGATTATAAACAATACTAAAACCAAATAATTCAATGTCATTTCCAAAGTTTGAAATATATTATTTTCATTTTAACAAATAATTTGGACAAATTCCAAGATATCTAGTGATGGAAGATAATTTATTAGCAGCTTGTTTGTGTTTATAATTAAAGCATAGTTAAAAAATATTCTTATAGCTAAACCAATTAATAAAGACATTATTTTAAATGTTTTATGATTATAAATCAAATGTATCTGTAGACAATATTTAATTCATAACAGTGAAAATTGGCACTGGTTTATCATGGATTGCTGTATGAATTGAGTACCAAGTACTTTTTTCATTATGAGGATAATACTTACATACATACTTGGCTGTATTTCTTATGGACAGATAGATAGGTTTCACTTCAAGGTAAATATGTTGGTGGAAAGCTGTCCTGTCCACGTGGTGCAGCAGGTTGGGGCAATTCCATCTCATCTGCATACCTAATATATAAATGTAACTGCATTAAAAAATAATTTACATCAAAATTCATTTCCAAATATCTTATTGTGCTGATAGTATAATATACCGGTACAATGGAAATTGGGAAACAGACAAGGTCTGTATCAAACTGTGACCTATTACAATTGAATGTACATGTAAATAAATAATATAGCTATTATATTTCAAAATACATGTACCCGGTATGTTTATATTTATTCAAGGTGACTTGAGATAATTTTTTTAAATTAAGTTTTGCACATGTTAAGTTAAATTACTAACAGTTGTATTATTTATTTATTTTTCCCCAGCAAAAGAGAACAAAATACAGACTGCACAGATAGTCTGATGTTAATCATGACATGCACGACAAGTATGAATATTCTACATACAGAACTATGGGTTTTACTTTTATTTATTTATTTTTTATTTGTTAAATACCTGTGTATAAGTACACATACAGCACAGCACTTACCTTGAAATAAACTGGACAACTTGTTGAACATTATCATAGGTCACTGCATTTTTGGATTTTTTTCCCTGTATTTCCATGTATCCGTGGAACAGCACCATACTTGACGAAATGGGCCCTGATGTTTTTCAAGTAATGTGCATTTATGTTATTAACATAAAGGAAACAAGCCTTGCAAACACTTGTGTTCTGGAATTGGTAGTCAAAGCGATGCCGTCTGACGTTAGTTTGACCATGCATTCCCCTTGTCATGCCACATGCCTGGAGCTGTCCAATAATTAGCATGTCCCTGCCATCTCTCTCCATTCCCTGCACATTCAATCTGTTATCTTTGATATCCATATTGGGAAATTTGGACAGACATCCCTTCTTACATTTACGCTGAGCGTCACGTTCGTCCGAGTTATTTTCGTCATCATCATCATCATCATCATCAATTAACATCGTTGTCATCACTACGTAATGTGTCTTGATCAGAATCGTTTTCTGTGTCCCTTTCAACGTCATTTCTGATAAAAACTCTCATCCGAGTATGTAGAATCGGCGAATTAATAACGCTAATGCCGTTACTCACATCATCATCATCATTATCACTCTCGATGTCATAGTCAAAATCAACATCTTCATCCTGATTACCGGAGACAGAACTCACCTCTTCAGCTGTACCACTGTTTACCCGACTTGTACACGAAAAGAAATGGCTAAAATCATCGTCTATCTCACTTGCTAAATCGCTATCACATCCGACTACATTAAAATTTGGCGGAAGAGACATCATATACGATTTCTTGATGCGTTAGACCTAAACACTCCCATCTGCCATCTTCGTAGCGAATGTAAACAACTACGTAACTACCGGAAGTGTGTTCGGCAGAAAACGGGGAAACCCCATTCGTGTCGACATTTTTGTTGAATAAACAATTTTATTTACATTTACCGTTAATGTCATTGAATGGAAAATTAACCGACATATCTAAAGTTTAAGGACAGGTATTTAAAGTTCATGTATAACAAAGTATATCAGCTGCATTTTGTGTTTTTGCAACGCAAGTGGGATTCCCGTTTTCGCGCGAAACGGAAATAGAACGGAAATAATAACTCTGACGGAATTCCCTTTTTCTTCGTTTTCATTGGATAGAACTTAAGGACCTAAATGCCAGCCGGCGGCTCATTATTATACTGTTAGCTAATAAGTGTAAGTACAGGAAAAGGGCTTAAAATAGAAGTATAAAATCATAGTCCCAGAACAACTCGTCTGTTTAGTTATTGTTTTTGTTTTGTTTTTGTCATGATATTATTTTCAATATTTCTGTATTCACAGAGATAAATATATATATACATGTACATGTATGGAGATTTTTTTTCATGAATCATATTTCAAATTTTTTACATAAGGTTATGGGAAAGACAACGATAAACCGATGTAGGTTGAGTCAGCAAACATGTCTACCTCCTACCAGCTTTTGTACTTGGATAGAACGGCATATACTACAGTAGTCTAAATACAAAACAAAATGGAGGTTAGTTCCAGTTAAAAAACAATGTAGTAAAGCAGAGGTTTGAATATTAAACGTACCTTGATCTGTTTACAAACCTCAATCAAGTTTGAATTACACCTCCTCTACTTCCTGGTCGCTTTCCACGAATCACTGTCGTAAATGCGGTAAGTTACCCATGACCTACTTTCTTAAAACCCTGAAAATTTCCACGTAATTGATCTAAATATTGAAAGATATAATGTCTGGCGTGATCTTTTATTTTTAAACAAATCATGCGAATAATCATACTAAAATACGACATTGTCTGAAAGAAGAAAATTTACAACGATTGACGAATTGGTATTGTTCTGGTTATATAACGGACCATTGACTGTGAAAGACATCGCTGTATCTGAGTACAGGGGGACTACGTAAACATTCCCCC